>NW_010293287.1:0-20821 GCF_000700745.2 Antrostomus carolinensis
CTCTCGTAAGGCCCCACCTGGAGAACTGTGTTCAACTCTGGGCTCCCCAGAATAAGAAGGACATGAACCTACGGGAGTCCAGAGGAGGGCCATGAGGATGATCAGAGGGCTGGAGCACCTCTCCTATGAGGACAGGCTGAGACAGTTGGGACTGTTCAGCCTGGAGAAGAGAAGGTTCCAGGGAGACCTTATAGTGGCCTTCCAGTACCTGAAGGGGCCTACAGGAAGGCTGGAGAGGGACTTTTCATAAGGGCAGGTAGTGAGAGGATGAGGGGAAATGGTTTTAAGCTGAAAGAGGGTAGGTTTAGATTAGATATTAGGAAGAAATACTTTCCTGTGAGGGCAGTGAGACACCGGAAGCAGTTGGCAGGAGAAGTTGTGGATGTCCCCTCCCTGGAAGTGCTTAAGGCCAGGTTGGGTGAGGTTTTGAGCAACCTGGTCTGGTGGAAGGTGTCCCTGCTGATGGCAGGGGGGTTGAAACTAGATGATCTTTAAGGTCCCCTCCAACCTGCGCCATTCTATTATTCTATGATTCTATGATTTTTAAAATGTGTGCATTGAAGATAGATACTTAAGTATGTCTATATGTGTTCTGGAGCATATGTTATGCCAGGACTGTAGGCAGTCCTGAGTGTTTTAAACATTTTTTCCTCTTTGAAGCAAACACAGTGACATCCTCCAGTAAAGCAAGAGTAATCTTCAAAAAAGAACTAGAGTTAAGATAAGAACAAATTATACTGTTGGAAAGCAATTTACTACTTTTTTCTCAATGTGCTGCTGCCCTTCAGTTGTTGCTATAGAAATCCATCAGACGAGGAGAATATCAGGGCAAGAATATAGACAGGAAGTTCACTTAAGCTAATCTGTGCTCTGTCCATTTAGACTTATCACAGTTGCCTCCATGTCATTAAGTAAAAAGAGGTAACAATGGGAGTACTGCTATATGAAAGTTTAAGAATCCTTTTCTTTCCTTCATGTCCACAAGGCAATCTGCCCAGTGTCCAGACACAATAGAATTTCTAATCAAACTCTTAAGTAGATTATATAGCTCACTGAACCTGACTGAACTACAGTATCTTTCTCTTCTTTCTCTGATTCTCTAAATCCCTACTGCTTTCTTAACAACCACGGGGTGTACACTAAAGCTATCTCTGAAACTTATCCATTTCATTTTGCTCAAAGCTCTCTTTTCTTTCCCACTTCCTCTCTCTCATTTGCACTCTACTATTTTTCTTCACCTTTTTTTTTCTTTTCAGTTAAAATTTCTCCTATATGAAGAAAGTTCCTAAATAAAATCAGGAAAAATCAAGTTTCAGATTGATTTGATCCTTTAGATGTAGGAGGGGAAAAAAACTATATATTAAAAAATAAGAATAAATTTACATCTAGAATAAAAAATATTGCCTAGAAAGCCATTTTTATTTCAATATATAAAATTAAAGGGTACCTATATGTTTGCAGGGATCTTTCCTTGTTAGAATGTCAATTTGCAGATACAAAAATTCTAGCAATGTTATACATAAAACATTGGGCTAAATATATTAACTGTGAAAAAGACAATCTTTTGACATCATGATAGTGTAGCATCCCTATTGACTGCTGGCTGGATTATCCCTCGCATTTATTTGTATCTGTAACATCTTTATATCTATTTATATCACCCCATTTTATTTATAACAACGTAGTCTCCTATAGAGAAATACTTAAAGGTTAGATGTGAAACTATGTAACACAAACAACAGAACATGTTCCACCTTTGACTTGTGATAAACTCAAAATTTTCAGACCTAAGGCTTCATTCAATGTCTGTTGATATAATTGGAAAGAATCATAATAATTTTAATGGAAACAGTACTTTCCCTATGAAACCAAGGACTTGTGAGCTTAGGCAAAGGAGAAAACCTGATGCGAAGCCATAGTCCCTGAATCCAATTTACCATTACCTATTTGTTCTGGCCATTTTGTGCATTATAACACAGTTATTGCTTTGATTTTTCATATCTGATTCATACTTAGGAACTTTAACATTCACAATATAATGTAATTTCTAAATCATACTACATTGCATTTGCAAAAGATTGGTGTCTGTAGTGTCAAAAATGTATCTTTTTCAGGAATCATCCTTCCTACTTCTTTAATTAAAAAAAATGGTAATATCTCCTTACTTTCTAAGAGTGTTACAGTGAATGGTCTAGTTATGAAGCAGTGTAAGAATTTTTGTTTGTTTCCTTCACAATAAAGTCAAAATCTTCTGCTCTTTGGCCTCTCCTTTACCAACTTCATTTAAGATTTTTTCTTCTTTTTAGTCTTTTGGCTTTAGGCACTAGAATTTTATCTTCTTTTCTTTCTTGAGCTGACTTCCTCATGATCATTTTATAAAACAATATATTTCGTTCAAGGGCCCATCCATTAAAAACATTTTTCCCTATAAATCTGACTTATAGTTCACCTTTAATACCTATGTCATTCCGGTAGCAGTTTGGTCACACTAGGTGGTGCTGTCACATACAATCTTTTTCACAAAGTATGATGTTTTATTCTTAAATGGTAAAGGATTTTTTTCTTTTTTGATAGAATTTCTCCTCTTTTTTTTTTTTTTTTTTTTTTTTTGGTAGGAAGAGGAGCTGTGGGAAGCATCAAGGATTTTCATTATTATGCTTCTTTCTTTGAAATAGTTAGGTTTTATTGCAGTTTGATCCTGGAAATTACAAACTGGCTAGGAACCTGGATTCCAATTGGAACTAGTAACAACGCAAGTGTGTTGTAGTTATCATAATGTCAGGGGAAAAAATGGTATGCTTAACGTCCATACACCTGCTAATCACTGTCAAAAATGCACAATAAATTAATAATTTCCATAGGTCTTCACATCTAATTTGTGCTATTTTCTACATTGAATCTGTCAAGTAAGAGTATGTCAAGCATTCAATTAACCAACCTTAACTCTTCGAACACTGTGCAATGGCAGATGTTTAATTAAATGGTGTAGGAAATAGGACATGTACTGTATAAATCCTCCCTAGGATATTCTAAAATCAGCCTATGACTAAATTTTGCCAAGCGAAATGCGTAACCAAGCCACCGTGTATAGTATATTCCTATTTCACGTAATCATAGTATCATGGAACGGTATGTGTTAGAGAGGACCTTAAAGATCATCTAGTTCCAACCCCCCTGCCATCAGCAGGGACAACTTTCACTAGATCAGGTTGCTCAAACCCTCATCCAACCTGGCCTTGAACCCTTCCAGGGAGGGGGCATCCACAGTTTCCTTGGGCAACCTGTTCCAGTGTCTGACCACCCTCACAGTGAAGAATTTCTTCCTCATATCTAATCTAAACCTACTCTCTTTCAGCTTAAAGCCATTTCCCCTTATTCTGTCATTAACTGCCCTTACGAAAAGTCTCTCCCCAGTTTTCTGGTAGGCATCCTTCAGGTATTGGAAGGCCTCCATAAGATCTCCTCAGAGTCTTCTCTTCTCCAGGCTGAACAGCCCCAACTCTCTCAGCTTGTCCTCACTCAGCCCTCCTCTGGACTCATTCTAATTGGTCCATGTCTCTTTTGTATTGGGGGCTCCAGAACTGGACACAGTACTCCAGGTGGGGCTTTTAGAGGGGGATAATCACCTCCCTTGACCTTCTGGCCATGCTTCTCCTAATGCAGGCTAGGATACAACTGGTCTTCTGGGCTGCAAGGATGCATTATGGGCTCATTTTGAGCTTCTCATCCACCAACATCCCCAAGTCCTTCTCCTCAGGGCTACTCACGATCCATTCTCCACCCAGCTTGTGTTTGTGCTTGGGGTTGCCCCAACCCAGGTGCAGGACCTTGCATTTGGCCTTGTTGAACTTCATGAGGTTTGCATAGGCCCACCTCTCAGGCCTGTCAAAGTCCCTCTGGATGGCATCCCATCCCTCCAGCATGTCAACCAAATCACACAACTGGGTGTCATCAGCAAACTTGCTGAGGATGCACCCAATCCTACTGTCCATGCTGCTGACAAAGATGTTAAACAGTGTCAGTCCCAATACTGACCCCTGAGGGACACCACTTGTCACTGGTTTCCACTCAGACATTGATTTGTTGACCACAACTCTTTGAGCGTGACCATCCAGCCAATTCCTTATTGCCAAGTGGTCCATCCATCAAACTCACATATTTCCAATTTAGAGACAATGATGTCATTCAGGACAGTGTCAAACGCCTTGACCAAGTCCAGGTAGATGACAACTGTTGCTTTAGCCTTATCCACCAATGCTGTAACCCCATCATAAAAGGCCACCAGATTGGTCAGGCACGACCAGGAGTCATAGCTCGTTAGATGCAAAAGTACTTTCAATTTCTTGCTTAAACCAGTTAAATAGTTGCTTGATAATTTCATTAGGGATTACGTATCATTACGACAACAAGAAACAGCAAATAGTCACTATTCACCTCCTCCATTCATTCACAATTTCAACTGTCTCTACCAAAGTCTCCCTAGCCCATCTTATTTTCTTAAGCTGAAGCGCTTAGTACAGCTGATATCCACATGCCCTGAAGTCAGAAGTACTTTTGAACCTAGAATTCTCTTCTGCTTCTCTTGAAGTCTTTTTTGGAGGAAGTTACAGGTCAAAAGCACTGCACATAACAATGGAAGTGCTTGCAAACCATAGCTTAAACAGGAATAAATATTCCTTATTCTTTGTAATTTGTTTTCTTTTTTTCTTTTTTCTTTTTTCTTTTTTTTTTTTAATTTAATATATCCTTTGCCTTTCTGATGCTGAACACTGAATTAAAATTTTCAGACAACTGCCAACAGTAGCTTCAGGTTCACTTTCATGAGAAGTAAGAGCTAACTTTCAGTCATTTTTCCTCAGGCATATTACCTTGCACTTATCTACACTGAACTTCATCTTCTGTTCCATCAGCTACTCTTGTTGAATTTCAAATCCTTCTGCAAGTCTGTACCATCAGTTTCAGATTTGTCCAACTGGAAAAATTACAAGATTTTTTCCCTGCCCCAAGTCATTTAAGAATGGTAAAAAAACCAAACAAAAAAAACCAAAAAAAACCAACCAAAAGAGAACAACTAACATAAGTTCTTGTGTGAGGCTGTCATATATATTTTTCCTCCTTTTGCTCTTAGATCTCTTTTTGTGCAGTATCAGTTGTATGCAAGTGAATTTTGGCAAGTGTCTTGTTATGATAAAACCCTCCCACAGCAGTGCCAAGTGTACAATCCTGGCAAAGTAGGGAGTAAGGAAGATGGGGAAGAAGAGTAATTTTCTGTGATCAGTGGGAAAGGACCAGTAGTAGTCACAAGACCCTAGAGACTTTTTAAATTCTGTAAAAAGCTAGGGGATTGACTATATTATTTATAGGACTTGGAGGGCAAGAAAGATGAGGTTCATGAGCAAAGAAACTTCAAGAATGGAATATATATGGGGTAGCATATTGGTATTGTGTAGTCAAGTGTGAGGTAGAAATGTGACAAAATCCAAAGGGTTGAGGAGTTGAGAGGGGCCCTAGTGTGGTGGCAAAACTAAGAGACTACTTGGAGCAGAAAAAAGTGGACCTGCTTGAAAGATTATGACTGAAATGCTTGGGCAGGTTGGGCTTTTGAGGATAGGGAGGGAAGACCAACCATTGAGGTCCTTTCCTTTGAGAAGTGCTGTAGAGCATAAGACTGTGAAAACTCAGTTCAGGGACAGTAGGAAGAGAAAGATGGAGCTCTGGCAAGAACCAAAGCAGCTTCAGAATTAATAACTTGTGGAGTGTCAAAGGGCTCCATCTGTCCATACTCAGATTTATTGTCAGAAATGTCATAGATGTCAGTGCTGGAAACCACCCTGAATTAAGAAAACTAACCATAACCTTTCTTTATTTTCTACTTTTCAACTGGCTGTTAATTTATAAAAGGAGTTGTTCCTTATTTATACATAATTCATCATCATACACTCTAAAGACTTGTAAACACTCATACAGATAATTTATGAAAATGTCCTTAAATAGGGAAACTTTTATTTTTTTCATTCTACAAATTGGTAAATGAGGGAAATTAAATGACTTGTTTGCGGTCAGTCTGCAGCTTACCAAGCTATTTTATTTCTCAGTTTCACACACCAAATAATGCAATTAAAGCAAATGTATTGGTATTTTGTATTCAGCAGTGTATTTTGTATTCAACAACAAAATAAAAAGGGACTGAAAATCATTAAGTGAAAAACTGTTAAACCAACCCATGAATGCTAACAGGAAACAAATTCATTCTCATTTTCCAAAAATGTATATGAAGATTGGAGGTAATCTTATGTCACAATATCTCAATAGAAGGTAAGAATACTTACTGAACTAGGAAGGCTTACTGTCCTGTGCTTTGTTTTAAGTAACTTTATTCTTCCTTGGAAACATAAATCTTTCATCAAACTATCAGAAAAAGCAAATTAGCTATTTTGTTTTTGATCAATTATTTTTAGTTTGGATACATTCAGTTTCCAAAAATATTTTGCAAAAGTGATTCTAGGGTTTACTTAAGCATAAAGGTAACATAAACTTACTTTTTCTTTTTTTTTTTTCTTTTTTTTTTTTTTTTTACAGTACTGCATTGTTGATTTATTGGTTTGTTTTATTAGCAACCTCCTTTAGAAAAAAAGGTTGAAGCATATTTTGTGAACTAACAAACATTATCTTATTTTGCTTTCTTTTCCTGATAGGGGTAGACTGTAAGTGAATTACTGTTTTACCTTCCTTTTTCTTTCTCAGAAAATTACTAGGAGCTAGGATGTTTGGATCCACATTATAAAATAAAGTTCCAAGCTCTAAACAGCTGAAATATAAGAAAATGGCCATAGAAGTCAAGATTCTAAAAACTTTAGAAGTTTCCGAAGACTCTGTTCTGTCAAAAAGGCAAATAGACTGGCAGCACTTGGGGATGAGGATGAACAGTTGTATTTAATAAAAGAGACACAGAATGCCTAAGCAAGAAAGATCACTTTTTGACAAATGACAAGCTGCTGAGTTTTCATGAACTAGCCAGATGGGGTTTTCATATATTTTTACAGTAGTTTGGTCTTGGAGATTAGAGAACTACAGGGTGACTGACCCTGAGAATAGTGTTGGCTGGCATTATTAATGAAGTGCCACAATCCTGATAGGGAACAATGTACACTGTATCACTGTCTCTGCTTGTACGTCATTGTGACTAAAAAGTGTCGAGCACTCCAAACCAAAGGAAAAAATATAAGACAGGGCTCCCTATTTGTATAGGGTGATAATACATTCTGGCCAATTTCTTTGATGCTCTTAACTACCATAATCCCATTAGACTGGTTTACATAATCTGAGAATCTGAATATTCAGTTTTAAAAACTGAGCTGGAAGAAGTTCTCATTTTAAAGCATTAATATGAAAAAGTTTCTAACTAATATTTAAAATAATAACAAGCCTTAATTCAACAAGTAAATCTCTTGAGCTACATTTTCCTGCTTGAGCATATTTGTTCCAAAAATATCTGGCTTTGTATTTTACTGACTTCAGATCTTCTAGTGGGCTTTTTGGAGGAAAAGAAAGAAACAGAGGGTGGATTAAATTTGTTTTCACCAGCACTACTCAATATACTGTGGAATATGGAGCACCCACTGAGTGGAAAATCTTGCCAGAAAGTATCTGAGGTTGTACAGTCAGAGCAATTTGACATCTGTGGTTTAGCATTTTTGTGAGTCATTTATTAAGTGCATTTAAAAATATGTTTTCCTTCTATTCTGCCTAACTTGTGTCATTATCTGTTCTTTGTAATGCACTCCTTAGAAATGGATCTAAACAACAACAACAAAAAAAAGAAACAGAGTTTAGCACCTCTGTGTTGAAGCAACAGCAATGCACACTCTGAACCACTGCTATCTGATTAGGGTCGCGTTAGTGACCTGCTTGCAAGTTTATTTGTGAAAGATGCCATAATAAAAATCTATGAAATCCAGAGGAAGTAACATCCCAGTGAGGTACTTCTGCTCAAATATTATCAGCAGCATTATGGACAGCAACGTGATTTTCTTAGAAATGAATTAAGATGGCAGGTAAACCAATTTAAAACAGACAGGAGCATAAAACAAAAATTTTTCAGAATATGAATATAAAAAATACTTAAGCACGACAAAATGATAGAAGTAAAAATATGAAATACTTCCTTGGGTTTCTAAAGTAGGGACACAAATTGTTTTATATTTAGCATACTAATTATATATGTGAATTTGTCTACTAGATAAACTATAAATTATATTTAAATTGAACCAAACATTTCTTTTGAAATTGATTTCAAATTTTTAATTCTTCAGGTTTTTTACAGGGAGAAAATGCAGACGCATTACCTCAGACTATCAAAACAGGCAAAATTGTAATTTTTTCAATTGCAACTTTCTTTCTAAAGCTAATTCACCTGGGTTGGAATGTGTTATGCATCACTAAGTGCCCCATCTTCACTGTAGTATTTTACACCCGCATTACTTGTCCTTGGCTCCATCAGGGTGCCCAGCACCTCGGACGGGTGTGGTTACTCACAGTCAATGACTGACACTGGTGTCCACTGCCACTGGAGTGGCCTTGGCTAGTTAGAGCTGGTTGGATCTGGTTCCCCACTCACTCACATTACTGTCACCAACCACCAGGACCTGCCACTGGCTCAGGAGAACCACTGACCAGACTGGTTTTTGGCCTGACAGACTCCAGGTTGATGGCTTGGGACTTGCTGGATGCCAAGGGCTGGGGCTGCCCCAGTGCCCCCCAGCTGCTCTGTTCCCTGGGTGGACACCAGGACGGGCCCTGGCTGCCAGGCCTGACTTGCTCCCCTGTGGAGCCCACACCGCTATGGTTCTCTAGGGAGCAACCAGCCCACACTGAACCCTCATAGCCTACTCCACTGTGACCATCATATTTTTGCTGGTAAGGACCACACAGTGATAATGGTTCCTGGCAATCCCCTCACCTATCCCCACTATTCCTAAGGGAAATTGAAGTGTTCACTATGGGACCCATGGGGACATTGGAAAGGTGAGCATACCACCAGAGAAAAGGGTCAGATACTGGGAAGATATTTATTAGTATAATTGTTTGAGACATATCTTTAGTAAGACTTTTCTGGAGTAACTGGGACTATTAGACTCCTAAAATATTAATTGCATTAACAGTGAATTATTTGGTTTAAATATATGCTGTGTTCTATTTTTGTCTGCATTTTCATGCAACAGTGGTAATATAAAAAGATCTATAAAGATTGTGAGAAATATTTGGGAAAATTACCTTACAAAAGTTAGGCTTTTCCACTATCCTTCCTTTGAACAAAGCCCTCTTTCCAATGTTTCATTCAGCTTCTTTGTGGAAATAGAGAATTCTATTTTTTTTTTCCTGGGTAACCAAAGGGAGATGAGGAAAATCTTCAAAGAATAAACTTTTCAGAAGCTCATTTTGAACTGAAAGATCAATACTTTATTACTGAAGAGAAATCTGATCATTCAGATGCATGAGCAATCATACTGAAATCACTTACAGAAGAGCAGAGGCACAGGGAGTAAATCAGTGAACTCTCTGTATAAAAAGTAGAGTAACCAAGTTCAAGAAGACTGTGCAGAAATAACGGAGTCTAGGAGAAAAGGTAAGATTGGACTGTGTTTTGAAGGAATTTTATCTTAAAAAAGAAGCTGTCTCTAGCACAGTTTGGTAAACTTAAAAGCCATTAATATACTTCTAAAATGTTTATGGTTCTCAGACCAGGTGTGTGGTGATGTATGGTGGAGAATAAATTTGTGTCACCCTTCCATTTCACTGAGTAGCAGAATTTTATCCTGAAGTTCTCAGGAAACCAAAAGAGACTTTTTTTCCTGGACTGTCCTGTTTTCTAATAAAATTGTCTACTGCACTTCTACTGTAGTAAAATGTATAAGAAAATAGTACGTATAACAGTAACTTGTTTTCTTCATATGCTTGGTTACCTGTTTTTCTCTTTTACCTGTCAAGACCTATTCTCGCTGAATAGAACATTAGTGGTTCCATTTATTTCAAAGAATGAGATACTACATATATGGACAGAGGTTTAATAAATGGGTCCAGATTAATGTGTCATTCTCTTATCATTACCACCAATGACTCAGATTCAGTGATTCACTGGAATAGGAAGTACAAAATCCATGAGATAAAGTTGTTTTATTTTATCTTCTCAAACCTTAGTGTTGTGGATGAATGAGAATAGACAAGGGCACAAAGGTTTTTAGTTAACATATGCATAGCATCGAAACATATCCAGGATGTTGCTGCTACCTAAACCTTTTCCTTAGCACCCTCTGAAGTGCTAAACCTTACAGAAAGGTTATAAATTCATTGAATTTTACTGCAAAGTATAAGATTTAACATAGTCCTGACATTTTGCTGTATAAGTTCATATAGATACATTGCTACTCACAAAGTAGTAATTACATTTCATATATTTTCCTGATAAAAAAGAAAACCGTATTCAGTCTGCCAAGATTTCTCATTAAAAGTTTAAAAAATTAGAAATACTTGTTACTAATTAGATAATTAGGAAGCAGATTAGAAACCTCTAAAGAGAAATGCTCTTAAGCCTACAAGTGTGTTACAATGTATCTGTTTGAATTAATTTCTGTGGTATAATTAGCATTATGTATTACCTTCACAGTTTTGATTAAAATGTGCAATCTGAGGTACCATTAAGTCTAACACTTTGCATCTCACTGGCTTCTTCATGTAACTAATTAGCACAAAGGTCATCGTTCTCATTTTTCCAATATCAACATATCATTAAAGAAGCACATTGCTGATTACATTGATAGATGTGGTAGGACACCACAGAGATGAAATTTTCAATTTCCTAATGGGTGAATATGATTTAGCAAAGGAAAAATCTGTGATTTGGTACACTACCTTTGTACAGTTGTGTCAATAAGAAAAAGTTTTGAAAGTTGCACAAAGAAAAAACCCTGCTCGCATACAGGACTGAAAATAAAAGTCTCTTTACATGCCATTTATGAAAAACTTAAGAATTAACATTTTCAGTAACAGTAAAATACACAGGTATTATGTGTGGACAATGTCAAATGAGAAAATAGTTTCATGGTTTTAAACAGGGGAAAACACCCAAAATGACAGGAAACCTGAAAATTATGAGTAAAAAAATTGGATCCAGTCTTGTATTTTTTCCTCCTCCTCTTCTTCCACGATTCCTGTGCATCTGACATTTTTTCTTGATCTCAGCCTTTCCTATGATTCCTAGCCTTCTGGATGTTATGATCTCCTATCAATTATCTCCACAGTTCTGCCTTCTCCCGTCTTGTATTTCATTAGATTTTCTATCTACCCACTTATGTATATATATGCAGAGTATGATATATTTCTCTGAAGCCATCTGTTTTCTCTCCAAAAGTAGTAAATGAAGGTCATTCTTAAGTGAACAGATTCATATCCACATGGAAACAATAAAAAGAAGTTACCTCCATTATGCATCCATTGTAGACACAAGATGGTAAGTTAAAACATAGCATTTTTCATTACTAACCCCTGTTAAAGGGTACTTATATCATGATGTTAGTTTGCCCATCATTCATTTACACAGCAACCAGGTTCTTTTGTGGAGGAAATAAATTGTTTCCTCAGATTAGACCTGAGAAGTCAATTACAATTTAGGAGTTAAGCACCTAAATGTTCTCTGGAATGTTTTAGCTTGAAATGTGAAAGATAGATACTTTTTTCTTAAACTTACTGATTCCAGCAGGAGTTAAGTCTCCTAAATACAATGGCCCCACAGGGGCCATTTTCTAATAATTGTTACTGCCTGTTATTTGACTAATGGAATAATGTTTAAATTTTTATTCTCTAAATTAGGAAAGCTTGAAAAATTAACTAATTCTCCTCGACCAACAATAGGAGACGTAAAAAAATTATAGAAAGCTGGAAGCTAGAAACATCTTGGGATGGGATTAAATTAACTGTGAGGGCTAGTTTAAGAGCAGCATTTGGAACCAAACTCTGGAGGGAAGGAAGATATACTAATGAGCACTGAATATTTGTAAATTTGTGAATGTGGTCACTGGAGTCAATGATTGTCCATGTATTTTACATATAACTAAGCTTTCAGGTAAACAGATGCTAGGGAAATATCCCAGATTTAGAGCTCCTCTTCTATATGGGATGTAAAGAAAACAAGATGAACCTTATTAACAAAAACAAGCTGTTTCAGTTTGTACATGTTAGAAATTCCCATTGTGTAACAGTAGGTCCTATTTCTGGGGTGAAGACAAACAGTGGAAAGATCAGATGCCTGTTTCCTGTATGTTTTACATAGGCATTGTTTGGTTCCCTGGCATTAGGTACCCATCTATCTCAACAGCTACTGTTTGCCTAGATTTAGAATTCCTCCTGTAATCTACAAGGAAGTAGGCAAGGCTGAGGCAAAGTAACATTTTGAAAGGAATTTGATTGATTACTTCCATTTTTATTTTACTTACATTGTACTAGGACAGTCTGATGTCCTGAAAGGCTGAGGTATTTGGAACACTTCTGTTCCTCCTCAAAGAAGCACTGAGGATACTCAGTGCCTTTTCGTAGGCATTCTTAATAGTGGTCTAATGATTGTATACTAAAGATTATATATATAAACTTGAATTATAAATGTATTCTGAACTCTGTTCTTTTTGATATTGACTGAATCTGTATCAGTCCTTCCTGGCAACTGCCTGGGTGATGCTGATTAAATGTGGTTTTCTTTCTATCCCTGTCTCCAAACCTTGTTCATCTTGGCCCTCATTTGTGCTTCGTTGTGCCACAGCACCTCTTTCATCATTTCACTTACAAAAGAAGATTAAACTATTCCAGGAAGTGGTAGAGTAAATGCAATTGAATGGATATTTAGGAGGTCTGGATGTGCATGAATTGGCCCTCAGTACATAGTTTGGCCCTATGCCTTTAGTTTTTAAGGCAAATTAAGTCCTGAATGGCATTTATCCAGGAAGCATGCTTGATGGAATCCAAATCCCAAATATTAAACATAGGCTGGGTCTCTGAAGTAATTTTTATTTTCATAAGTGATTGTAGGAGGTGTAAACATTCTTTTCAATAAACACCTAAGGTTACAACACTCTCCTAGACCACCCATTTAAAATGCTGGACTGAAGCTAAACTTAAAATTGATCATACTGAACTGTAAGGTTTTAGTTACTATGTACATCAATGGCTGGCAATTGTGTTAGGCTTCTGTAGTTAAAACACAACCAAGCAGAATAGATAAAAAATATGACACAAAATATTTTTGTTTGTTTGTTTGTTTGTTTTTAATTCAGTTTGCAGGTTTAAGCCATCTTAAGGTACCTACTATGGGATTTCTAAACAGTATATTTGTGTTTAAAGATTCTACACAATTTCTTAGAGAAGGAAGAGTCAAGAGCTTTTATGAAAGTTACTATATCAGACATGTCTTAGGTAATTTTGTCTTGGAGCTGAAGTTACTTCCTAAAGGGTTCAAAACACTTTTATGTCTTTTATGAATTAGACCTTGATTTTATTTCAGTTTTCTCTATTGAATGTGTGACCTTTTAAATATGAAGGAGACAGTTGGTCTACGTTTTAGCTGGAGCTGTTTTCATGAAATTCCTGTAATGTTTTGATTGTATAATAATTTTGAGTGTTTATATAGGTATAACTCATAGGCAGGAGCTCTGGATGAGAAAAAAATCATAAGTGACTTAGAACATATTATATATATCAGAAAATAACAATTTAATAGCTATTTTCATTCAGTAAGTACATTTGAAAACAGTAGACTAAAGGTTAAATTACCATGTAATTTCTTAGGTAAGCAAAGAACTAATATCACTGACTAGTTTATAAATGTAGCTTAGTTTTGTCTGAAACTAAAAGACTCAGAGGCAGAAATGAAAAAAAAAAATATTCTAATGGTTATAAGTCCAGCATTTGAAAAAATATAATGGAAATAATTTTTGTCTTCTCTCACTCCACCTCCTAAATCTTAATACCTATAAATCTAATTCAACAGAACAAATAAAGGCTTCTGTTAACTCTTAAAATAGTACAATCTTCCACCAATTATACAGGCAAAATGCTGATTTATCTTTTCCACCATATAAAACTGAGACAACATCTTTGGTAAGGCTTGAGATACTCATTAGAAATCTGTTCCTTATGCTACTACTGTTGATAGGATTGAGGTGAGTTTGAATAACAGAAATAGTTCACAATCCCTGAACTGACATAAAAGTAGGGTATTGTCAAAGATGACAGGATAAAAAAACTTGGAGATGGGGGAAAAGGAGAATGTAAAACACTCTTTTGTTAGCAGTCAGCAATTACACATGGTAATGGTGGTTGTGAGAACAAACTTGGGTCAGTGGCATGAGGTAAGGATATGTGGGTTCTGAAAATGTTTACTTTTTCAGTCAGAAGGATAAGAAAAGGGATGGAGACAAATACACAAAGACATGAAACCTGTCCAATTAGTGTTAACAGAGAATAACCATAAACAAACCTCGTCAGTCACAGTAATTGATATGCTATCAAGAACTGTGGGGAAATTGGACTTTGTAACAGATGAGGATGCAACCTAGGGGTCCTGCATGTCAGAGGGGGTCAGTGGGACTGTGCCAACTGATGAGGCAACGTGCAAGTGAAGGAGGAGCAGAAGGGAATAGAGAGGGGGGTAGGCAGAAATTAGCATAAAAGGGACTGGTCACATGTGAAACAGAGCTGGTCAGCACACTTGTCTGGCTGAGCCTTGTGCCTGATCACTGAAGTGTGTCCTGTCTTCTTGTATCTTCTTACTAGATCTTTTCTTAACTCTCTCTGTGTCATCTCACTCTCCATCCTATGTGTGTGTACATGCACTGCAAGGACTCAGTACCAGGTGCTGGTGAGATCTGTGTGCATGTGAATGAACTCTGGTGTCAGCTACTGGAGTCAGACTGGGGGTGTGGGTGTCCCTGGCCTGTGGCATCAGTTACTGCAGCCAGTGGGGTCTCAAAATTTGCAACTGGAGAAGTGTCCACTGGAGCAGGAACAGTGTGTGTCCCCAACATGAGCTACTGAGGGAACGAGGGTGAGCGAGGGACTCAGTGCCAGTGGCTGGAGCTCTCTATCTTAGACCAAGGCTGTGGTCAGAGAAATCCCATCTTGAGAATCTTTTTAATTTAGTGTCTCATATATATATATGTAAATATATACTGAATTTAGCAAGGGAGGACCTGTTAAACAAATACAAAGATTTTATAGGTAAAAATCTTACAAGTTAAACTGTAAGACCAACAGAGTGCAAAATATTATGACAAGGTATTTAGGAGACTCTCATTGATAGTACGATTGTGTTTCAGTAGCTCAGATCACAACTGCGGTAAAATTTCCTCCCAACTAGCATAATATTGCACTTTATGTCCATACTGTTAAATAAAAGTCAGAGAATCAACTCATATACTCAATTTCTGCTCAGACGCACCACTTGGAGCTCACTAGCTCACTGTCTGCATATGTTTTAAATGTCTCTATTTGGCTGTCTCTAAGGCAAAGCTTGTATGCTTCTGGGAATAAACCTCAGGAGGGGGTACTCCCAGGTAGCTGTTTCCTTCCAGTGTCCTAGATCATTTTACACACTCAGACATGCCTCATGCTGTTCTATCACACACCCAAGTATGCAACATAAGCCTACAATTCCATGTTATAAAAATATCAGTCCCCTGGAGGAAAAGCATAGTCTGCACATTATTTGAGGCACACCAAACCACAAAAACATGAGAAGATAGTAATTGTATGTGTAGAGCACCCCACAGGAGATTCAAGCCCAAGCATGGAGATGGTCAGTTCTGCTCTGGAGAGGACCACCACTGAGTACTCTGTACAGTAAGCTCCACTTGGCCTCATGGTCATACACATTTCTCTGCATTTTTATTTAGCACTATAGACACAGGATAATTTTTGATGATCATTTTTAACCAAGATAAGAACAATTTGCCTACCCAACACAAAACCATATTCTTTTTCTTTCATTTTTTTCAATTCTGTGTCATAGAGGTAGCATGCAAGTTCCCATTTGTTGTGGTTGTCCCACTTCATAGGGATAGGACATCTGGCAAGTCATGTTCATGTTTCTAAGGTGGACTATGTTAAGAAAGGACATGAAATGCTTAAAAAGATTTCAAATGGTACTAGTCCATGTATAGGTGGGAATTAAAGAGCAAAGAACACCTATTCTGGTAGCATAAGCATTTTGATGGAACCCATTTGATCTGCAGCCACAGCACTTTGGTAAATACTAACAAAGGCCTTTGAGGACTAGAAGCAATACACGTCAGTTTCCATAGCACAACCCTCTTCTGACTACTCTGCTTACTGAACAATACTATTGGCTGTCCTGGTTTTGGTTCATCTTGATATTAATATTAGGCTTTCCTGTCTGTTTGTTCATGAAACAAATACCTTAAAATGGTTTTAAATCTCTGATGACCTATTTAGGAAATTGTCATTGAAACACACAACATGTCTTTGAGGTTTTTTGTTTTTTCTCTTACTATTGTTACAGAAAACCGGTGTGAATTTACCCATTGTTCAGGTTCTTAGGTTGGTATTCTGCCTTTTACTTAAATTCCTTAAAAGAAACAACTGTTTCCAAAGTTGTGAGCCACAGGTTATATTGGGAATTAGAGACCTTGGTGCTTCATCTCAGTGTTCCTCAGGGTTATAAGGTGGAATAGTGGGCTTCATAAAAGATTGGAAATTGGTAAATAAGGGTCACATAATGTTTTTTAAATGACAGAAGATAAACTGATACTGAAATATGCTCAGTTTCTTACCATGTAATCTTAATTTAAAAAACTAAAAAAAAAAAAAAAGAATCCTAAAAAAAATCCTAAAAAAAATCCTGTGTTACTTAGATGTATTAATACAATGGATAGTATGATCACATAATCTGAATTAGTTTTAATTTGGATAAATACAAAACTTTCCATAGGGGTTTTTTTAAAAAATAAACAATAAAGATAAAAATATCCTTCATAATAAACAAAACACATCTGAAATTTAGTAGTTCCTAATAGAAAATAAACATAGGAATGTTTTGTTCAAAATACACTAAATTATTTATGTCTAAATATGTCCTCTGTGGGTGCAATATCTGAAGAAGCTCTGCTGATTTATAGTTAATGCATTCTTTGGAGATGATAGTATATATTCTTATTCTTATTTTACAAACAAGAAGCTGAAATAGAGTACAACATCAAATTAAGCTCTTAATATCTATGATAAGTGTGACAAATCACACTCTGTAGTGTTCTCTCTGACAACAAAGGTCAAGCTTAGACAGTGGAAATTTGTGTAAATTAGCCCTTCAAAAGAGTCTTTTGATAATGAAGAGGGAAATATGCAACTTCTCTCAGGGTTCTATGAATCTAAATAAATTCAAGAAATAGGGGTTTTTACTTTGTTTTCTTCTGTTTTGTTTGAGCCACACCTGCCAACTTATACATTTGCTATGTATAATATGCCTTCGGAGTTAAAACTATGGGATTCATTTTGTGTATATTTTAATGCACCTATTTCTTGGTAAATCCACATTATATTTCTGTCACCTAATCTTTATTTAGCAAATAATTACAATCTGTATTAGTATAAAGCAATAGCCCCCAAGCTTACAGCTGGCCATAACAGGCCATGCTGGAGTCTTTGCCGATTTGAAATGGTCCTGGAAAGAACTTTGCAGATGAAGAGAAAAGGCTTAGCTGCTAGCAGTCTATACAACCTTCATCAGTTCTGAGTAACTCTGAGTTTCTATGGGTGAAAAGCTTGCAAAATAGACAGTAAATTATTTTATTATGACTTTTCTGTTATCCAGAACTGCTGCTAGCATTTTCTGTAGTACTGTATCTATTGTCAGATCATCACCTGCCACAATATAATTTAACAGACTCTATAGGAGGTAATAGATGGCTTTCAAAAAGTTCTCCACTCTGCAACATTTATCCAGCTGTTATTGCAAGGTTTCTTTAACAGTGTATTGCCAAATATTCACTTGCAAATGACAAAGACTTTGACTAGTGCTTACAAACCTAAATCCTTCCCTTCTTCATGATTCAGACAAAGAAAATGCATCATCATGCTTTTCTGAAACCAGTATTCCTCTGTACTCTGATTCTTCTGATTTTTTAGGTTTTTTTTTTTGTTTGCAGCTGGTTGTGTTCTCAAAAAAGGCTAGCACAAGTAAAAAATGTCTTCTTATTCTCTTGTGCTGGGTTATTTGAATTATTTGCATAAAATAGGTCCTATTACTTTGGTACTTGAAAATAGTCCACAAAAATCTATTCTGTCTGCTAAAAAAATGCTATGATTATCACATCTTGAACATTTACAGCTTGACTTTAGAGACAGGGAATCTGTAGAGGGTACTACTCATTAAGACACTTGCTACTGAGCATAAAGCAAGTAAGAATTACTCACAGTAAATCACAGAGGTTATGCTGGAAAATTCCCATTGTATAAAAATATTTTATCTATTTACCTACAGTCAGGATATTTGATGCAAGACAGGAAGGTCAGCTATCAAGTTGTTACTGCAGTTCATATCTGTAAGGGGATAAAAGTAAATAAATTCCTTATATGTTCAAACCTCCTAAAGCTTCAAAAGATAAATAATATGTAGTATTTTTTACTGTGACAAGGTGCGTATGTGCTTTTTTTTTTAAATCTCTTCTATAATTTTAAACCTATTTCCATTATAGGTTAGGAATACATAATGAAATTACGAAAATGTTGCATTTTACTGAACTAGAGAAACAGAAAGGGAGTGAATCAGAACAGTTAAGCTACTTTCTTACACTGAATCATGCTGTTGAGGAAGTTTCAATGAATCTATGGACACACTTTCGTCATGGATTACTGACTCACCAGAGCAACCACATTAAAAAAAAAGTTAATAAAAGCAATTTCACTTCATTTTTTGGTTAAAATATAACACACCTTAGGGCAAAGAAATAAAGATATGACAATACATATGTTTTCATACACTGTTTACAGTCGATATATGATTCATAACTTCATTATGGGTTATTTACTACTTTATGATAGAACTGATCAACTATGATTTAATTCAGAGATACTCCAACTTTTTATTTTTCCTGAACTGAAACTGAAAAAATAAATTACTATATGAATACATTGGAAAATAGGAAAATATTTACTTTCTGTATGTTTTAATAGTTATGTAGATGATATCAGAAAAAAATCAAATGAAAACATTAAATATTGCATTGAATTTATATAAAATATATAAGACAAGTTAAGTCTGAATAAGTATGTTTTGGGTCGATTTTTTTCCAAAAAAAAATTTGAATCAAAGGTTACTGTTGTTAGAATCATATTAATGTAATGCTCAAATATAAAATAATTACTTTTTATGAAAAAAATCTAATTTAGTAAAACTGTGCTTTATTATGGAAAAAATATTTCATAAAAATATTTACAATGGTTCTATTTATGGGTTATTAGTAGCACAAAGCTGAGAGGATTATTTAATAGGACACTGTCTCTTCAATGAACTTTGAGATTTTGATATTTTTAAAAAAAGCTTTACCCACCTTACAGCGGCCTTCCAGTACCTGAAGGGGCCTACAGGAAGGCTGGAAAGGGACTTTTTTACAACGGCAGGTAGTGATGGGATGAGGGGTAATGGGTTTAAGATGAAAGAGGGTAGGTTTAGATGAGGTATTAGGAAGAAATTCTTCACTGTGAGAGCGGTCAGACACTGGAACAGGTTGCCCAGAGAAGTTGTGGATGCCCCCTCCCTGGAAGTGTTCAAGGCCAGGTTGGATGAGGCTTTGAGCAACCTGATGTAGTGGAAGGTGTCCCTGCTGATGGCAGGGGTGTTGGAACTAAATGATCTTTAAGGTCCCTTCCAACCTTAACCATTCTATGATTCTATGATTCTATGAAATACATATAAAAAGAAGAATTTAGTTTTAGTTCAATTGAAATCTTAACAGTCGTATTAATAAATTATTTGTCCAGGTTTAATTATTACAGAGGAAAGAAAAAAAAGAAAGAAAATAATACATTTCAGAAAAAAAATCATAATAATATGTTTTAAATTACTATAGACACCCTTTCTTGTATCTACCATTTCCTCTGGTGTTATGCTCACCTTCCCACTGCCCCTCAGGGTCCTCTGGTCCTGAATTTGCTATATTGTTCTTTATATGTTGTATGGGGGGGTTTTTGTTTGTTTGGTTTGTTTTATTTGGTGAGCTCTTTATAGTCCTCGGGTCTCCAATATTATCCTGTGCCCTTTTCATGGGTATCATGACCAGCAGGTCAAGGGAGGTTCTCCTCCCCATCTACTCTGTCCTGGTGAGGCCACACCTGGAATACTGTGTCCAGTTCTGGGTTCCTCAGTTCAAGAGGGACAGGGATCTTCTAGAGAGAGTCCAGTGGAGGGCCACAAAGATGGTTAGGGGCCTGGAGCATATCCCATATGAGGAGAGGCTGAGAGAGCTGGGACTCTTCAGCCTGGAAAAGAGAAGGCTGAGAGGGGATCTTATCAGTGTCTATAAATATCTGAAATGTGGGGACCAAATGGGTGGGGCTGGACTCTTTTTGGTAGTGGCTGGTGACAGGACAAGGGGCAATAGGCAAAAATTGGATCACCCAAAGTTCCAGACAAACTTAAGGAAAAAATTCTTTACTGTGAGGGTGACGGAGCACTAGAATAAGTTGCCCAGAGAGCTTGTGGAGTCTCCGTCTCTGGAGATGTTCAAAACCCGCCTGGACGCTTTCCTGTGCAACCTCGTGTAGG
>NW_010293287.1:20833-22658 GCF_000700745.2 Antrostomus carolinensis
TGTTTTGGCAGGGGGTTGGGACTAGATGATCTCCTGAAGTCCCTTCCAACCCCTGTGATCCTGTGATTCTGTGATTAAGCTCCCATAACAGTGCTCCTCTACTCTGTATCTTGGGCCCCCACTTTCAAGGTACTTTCTATCATACCAGACCTATTTGCATCTAAACTACATTTTTATGTTAACAGTGAATACTTCTATCCACACAGATTAGCAACTTGTTACTACTACCCGTATAAAAATTTGCTTATGCCACACAACTGTACAAAGCTAAGCAAAGTGAAACAAATAAGACAATAACTACTTGGTCATTAAAAAATTGCTGTTATAGCTAAACAACCTAAAAAAAAAAAAAAAACCCTCCAGGCAGGCTAAGAAGAGTTCAGACACAGCCTGGCGAGCCTCAGCCCAGTTGGGGCAAAGCCTCTGGCCAGTAACTAGCAAAGGTAATGATGTATGCATCAGGCTAAATGGTTCTAAGTGTCGTGGAGACACCCACAAAACAGACCAAGCAGTCACTTAAATGGGATTTACTTTAATTAAAATTATTTAGCACTCTGACAGACAATATTAACCACAGGTTTGAATGTCAGTTGGAAATAAACTACTACACAGCTGACTTAAGAATTCATATTTTTTTTCCAAATACTCCTCTAGAATTGTGGCTTAAAATGCACATTCACTCACCTCTAAGATGAGTGAATCAATCCCTGGGAAGTTACCTTGGGCAGGTCCCAACCCAAAGGAGGGTCCCCGACTGCAGACCCGCTGCTCTGAGGAGCACAGAACTCTCTCCACTCACCCTCCAGCCGGGATCCCTTTATACCCGAGTGGAGTCTGACCTGTGGTCAGTTCTGATTGTCTGGGGCCCAACGTCCAGCAACTGTGAGCCCAGAAGCAACCCCGCAAGTGCAGGAAAAAGCAAGGGGGAAAAGAAAATCGTGTGAAACCAAGGGCATGTAAGGATCAGACTTTAAAAGCCAGAAAGTCCAAGTCTCAGGGCAGGGTGGAGATGCATCTGCCACACTAAAGCAAGGTGATGCCATCTGGCTTGCTTCCTCTCCGCCCAAGGGCTAGCTTTTTTTGGAAGAGATTAACAGGTTCCAAACCACATGGTACTTGGTTCTGGGTCTCCTCATGGTGTCAAGTGGTACCCCACCAGCTGAATACATTGCCATTTTGTTGAGTGTGACTTTCAGCTCAAATTATGCAAAATAATATGTGAAGGTTTTGTGGAAGTCCACCAAAACCAACATTTTTTTAGCGCAAAATTCAGTGCACAAGTTGCTTTGTGCATGGGGTGTGACGTGATCATGAGGTAGGAAAATTTAAAGATCTATTTAGGCAAAGCCTAAGTAGTGTTGGAGGACAGAGGAGGATGAAGGTGGTTCATTTTCCTCCCCTTTTGAGCACAAGTCTTGGACTCTCCACAAATATATCCAGGTTTTGTCTTAAAACAGTTATTTGGGAAGGGATGGTTAGCTGAGATACCAAGAAGCAAATCAATGCTCGATGTTGTTTAACTGTGTAGACATATCCATTAGTCTAAATATAAGTTCCTGTTATCTTCACTTTGGAAAGAAGAGCTCTGAAGTTTTGAAAGTGTGTGAGACACATGGTAAATATTTTGTTCTTGTCTCCACCTTTTAACACCTTTCTTAGACAAACAGTGCCAGATATTTTACATATTTAGCATATCAAATATGACAGTGTTACTAAAATTACCCGTTCATTCCTATCCAGAGGTCCATAAATAATTTCAGCTATTGATTTTAATGGTGCTCCAAGTTATTGCAATGTCATTAATGACTCATTAATGCGCTTAGAT
>NW_010293287.1:22690-29477 GCF_000700745.2 Antrostomus carolinensis
CTGTAACATTACAAAATACTCAGGAAGGCAGAAAAAAATTGTGTACATTTCTTTATATTTTAATTAATGTAGTGCTTGTTAAAAACATTGTATTAGCAGAACCAGAAAGGACTTTATCAAATGTATGCTGTAGGTGCATCATTTTTTATTATTTTATCAATTTTAATAGTAGTATGACAGTCTGTTTAAAAAGAGTGACATTGGATAGCACTCTGGAAGAAGGGCCATTTGGTTAAGACTGCTTGATTAGGGACATTTGGAAAAGCAGAAAGGCTTGGTGATTAAAAAAAAATAAAATAAAAAAAAATTAGGAAGACTTTCCTGAGATGTATATCTTCAATAATTTGAAAGACAAAAATTTCTTAGCAGTTAAAGACAATAATACTGCAGGATCTGCTAGAAAAACTAACCTAAGGAAACACTAAGAACTAGGTTACATTTTGCAGTGTTGCAGTGTGCCATGGCAAATTTTTGTATCCTAGTTTCCCAGACATGCAGGTTGCAGGGACTTCCTGTGATGAATCATGTTTACTATCTCCCTCACATCTTCTGTAGATACATAATTATGCACTTTCAGCTGAGAACAGGGAAGCACATCCAGATCTAGTTGTACAAAGTAACTCTCAGGTAAAGAGTGCAATAAGCAGTATGAGGTACTAAGAAAAAAAATACTTCCTATGCCCCCTACCCCTGCTTCCAAAAAAACAGACGAAGATAAAATTACTTTAGGACATGGAGGTAAAAACAAGACGAATCTCTCACATGCTTGGAAACCAGTGAGAACCACAGGATTTGAAAACCAAGGGAGGAGAACAGAAGAATTTGGGAATTGAATTGACAGAATAATTTTAATTGGAAAACCTTAAAAACATTTTTTGAGGTATAGAAGCAATAGTTGCCTTCTATCATTGATAGTTCAGCATTAAATCAAACTACTCACAAATCCTTGTAATCTTTGTTTGTCCACTAAGCTATCATGACAAAGAATGTAACTCTACCTGGGAAAAAACAATGTATTTATTGCAGGAAACAATGATCAAAACTTTTGGCCTATGTTATATATATGTTAGATTAATAAAATGGTTTGACATGTAAGGCTATCAAACCATTTTCAATAAAATTATTACAAGAGTTGCTTTACTTCTCTGTTGAACCAAATAGTATATACTAACTTGCTATTTTTCTGTACTCTATCACAAATGTGTTTGTTCATTTCCGGAAGTAGATTTAAAATACAATTTCTGTGTTAAATTATAACTCTTTCAGAAAGCAGTGGCAAATTTTAGATGAAATGCATTCTTTAAAATTAATTCCACTGTTTTTTTGTAGAATTATTTATCATATTCACCATATAGAATGCAACAGTCAGCCATCTCTGCTCTAATACTTTAGCACACTTACCAAAAAGTCATGCCCAAAATAGTGAGGCTATTTTTAGCATACAGGAAATTAATTTAGGTATTTTATCCGAAAATCTGTCAGAGCAAGATGCACATCGTAATATCCTACCAATGAAGATCATATTGATTTACTGATTTTTTAATATATTTTTGTAAGATTTAAATCTTTATAGTTCTTTCTCTCATATCTTTCTCATGGAGTAGTGTGTTTGTCAGGAAGACTCTACAATGAGAAATCATCTTACAGAGATATTTTTCCACTAAACTGGTCATGCACACAAGTGTAGTGGGTTGACCCTGGCTTGATGCCAGATGCCCACCAAAAGGGGCTACAGGTGCTCATCTGCTCCACCATGGACTTCCATGGACTGCAGAGGGACAGCCTACCTCTCCATGGTCTTCTCCACAAGTTGCAGAGGAATCTCTGCTCCGGTGCCTGGAGCACCTGCTCCCCCTCCTTCTTCCCTGACTTTGGTGTCTGCAGAGTTGTTTCTCTCATATCTTCTCCCTCCTCTATCCAGATGCAAAGTGTGCAGCTTTTTTTTTTTTTTTCCTCTTCCCCTTTTTTTCTTAATTATGTTATCACAGAGGGGTTACTGATTGGCTCAGCCTTGGCCAGTGGTGGGTCCATCTTGGAGCTGGCTGGCATTGGCTGTGTTGGACATGGGGGAAACTTCTGGCAGCTTCTCACAGAAGCCACCCCTATGTCCAGCCCCCCACCAAAACCTTGCCAAACAAACCCAATAGAAGTAACAATTCGTATGCAGCCATCTCACATAATTCCTTTTCCTGTTATAGTTTATTTAAAACAATGTAACTTCTACTAGTTTTTATTGCAATGTCGTACAGTTAAGAGTATCTGAGGGCATTTAAATTATGAACAACATGAAGTCATTTCACTCAAAGAAAAGAGAACATCAGGAAGCTGCCTTTGACCATCATTAGATTGAATTAAGTTTGTATTTAGTTTCAAGAAAGAAAATGTTTTTAATCCATTAAATTAGAATGAATATTTTTATTAACTGTTTCAAATTGTAGTAAATATCAAGCTATACTAATATATAATATAATCTATTCCAAGGTCAGGAAAATACTTCTGATTCAGCAAAGCTTTAGCCTCTATATCTACAATTCACTGAAGTATCTTGCAATGCTTTTAGGAATACTAAGTGCATTATCCTGAAACACTGAAGAAAGATATTTAGAACTATGTTTTTTTAATGCCTTGACAAGACACATGACAAGCTTGTCTTTGTAGAGGGTTAACCTTAGCTAAGGGCCAAACACCCATCCAGACCCTCTTTCGCTCCCTCTCCTCAGCAGTACAGAGGGAGAAAATAGGATAAAAAAAAATTCCAGGTTGAGAGAGAGATGGAGATTGCTTACCAGTTACTGTCATGGACAAAACAGAATCAACTTGGGAAAAATTAACTTAATTAATTGCCACTTAAAATAGATTAGAGCAGTGAGAAAAAAAGACCACCCCCCCCCCAAAAAAAAAAAAAAACAAAACCAAGAAACAACCCACCTTCCCCTTTACCCTGCTAACCTTTCCAAGCTTAAGTTCCCTCTTTCATTCCCAGACCTTTATCCTCCTCCCCACCTTCTGAGCAGTGCAGGGGATGCGGAATGGCAGGTTGTAGTCAGCCCATAACAGTTAATCCCTGCTGCTCCTTCCTCCTCACACTTTTCCCATGCTACAATGTGAGTCTTCCATGGGCTGTTTTCCTTCAGGAAATATTCATCTGTTACAGTATGAGGTCCTCCATGTACGTGCCCACACCACACACAGAGGTACTCATAGCTGCCCCCACTACCAGTGAGAGGCTGTGGCATTTCCTGCAGCCTGTGACCTGCACAACCACGTCCTTCCCTGTGAGCTCTGTCTGGATTCCCACGTCTATTTTGGGGTGTCAGAAGCATGGTCTTCATCTATCTGGTAGAGACTATTGTCCGTCAACTGAGCTGGTCCTGCTTTCTTCTCACCCTGCCTATGCAAACTGCTTTCAGACTGCCCTTGACAATCCCCGTTCAGGTGCTCAGTGCATGGTGGTCCCCAGGAATCTCCCATGATCGCCACGGTTACACCGCATTTAAATCTCCCTCGGTTGCTCCAAACACACCCCCTGCCACGCCTGATTGGCTGGGCGAGCTTCCACCTCAGAAACCCAGAAGCTATCATAAAAGTAGCTATCATAAACTGAGAGGTTAAATCCTATTCCAAGTGTCTAAGGAAGTGTGGACTATTCAAAACCTAGGGTTTATTTATTTGCCTAAACACAGGTGCCCAGTTTTATTTGCCATAACCTACGGTTTATGACAAATATTGCACAAGACCTATGGTAGACGTGAACATTTCTGAACTGCCAGAGAGTAACCGAGATAGCCTAGGTTATCCTAAATGGCATTATATGCCAATATTTAGGCAACTGAATTTATTTCCTACAGGATATTTATTTTTTTAAAAAAATATTCAAAGCTGTTTTTTAGAACTGACACTAGTTCATTGTTATGATTAGGGTCCAGTGTCTATTCTAATGTTTTAATCTACTTGAACACAACTGATGATCATTAGTTACTGCTAATGTAGGGAATAAGCAAGTCTTCATGGAAGAAAAAAATATGTGTAGTATTCCTAATACTTACCCCAAATTCCATTGCTGTTATTCTTTCAAAATCAAAACACCTTACAAAAGTATAAAAAACATATTCTATAAATGTGAGACTTTTAGGGATGGTACTTGTCCTTCAGAAAACCAGCCTAAATTATTTTGGAAGGTCAAAAACCAGTATTTGGGTCAAGTAGTTTTTTTGTATTTTCATAGTCATTTGGGATTTGAAGCCTTTGACACCGTTTCCCTCAGCATTCTCCTGGAGAAATTGTCTGCTTATGGCTTGGACAAGTGTACTCTTTGCTGGGTAAAGAAACTGTATGGATGGCCAAGCCCAAAGAATGGTGGTGAGTGGAGTCAAATCCGGTTGATGGTTAGTCAAAAGCGGTGTTTCCCTGAGCTCAGATAAGGCTAGCTCTGTTTAATATATTTATCAATGATCTGGATTAGGGGATTGAGTGTGCCCTCAGAAAATTTGCAGTTGACACCAAGTTGGATGCAAGTGTTGATCTGCTTGGCGGTAGGCAGGTTCTACAGAGGGACCTGGACAAACTGGATTGGTGGACTGAGGTCAACTGTATGAGGTCCAACAAGGCCAAGTGCCAAGTCCTGCACAAGAGTCAAAACAACACCATGCAACACTACAGGCTTGGGAACGAGTGGCTGGAAAGCTGCCAAGTGGAAAAGGACCTGGGAGTGTTGGTCGATATCTGTCTGAATATGAGGCAGCAGTGTGCCCACATGGCCAAGAAGGCCAATAGTGTCCTGCTTATATCAGAAATAGTGTGGCCAGCAGGACTATTGAAGTCATTTTCCCCCTGTGCTTGGCACTGGTGAGGACACACCTCAAATATTGTGTTCACTTTTGAGCCCCTCACTACAAGAAGGACATTGAGTTGTTGGATCTTGTCCAAAGAGCAATGAAGCTGGTGAAAGGTCTAGAGCACAAGTCCGATGAGAAGCAACTGAGGGAACTGAGGTTGTTTAATCTGGAGAAAAGGAGGCTGAGGGGAGACCTTATCACTCCCTACAACTACCCAAAAGGATATTGTAGTGAGATGGGTGTTGGTCTCTTCTCCCAGGTTGCACCAGGGGAGGTTTAGATTGGATATCAGGAAAAAATTCTTCACCAGAGGATTGTCAAGCATTGGAGCAGGCTACCCAGAGAAGTGGTTGAGTCATCGTCCCTGGAGGTATTTAAAAGACATGTAGATACGGTACTTAGGGACATGGTTTAATGGTGGACTTGGTAGTGTTAGGTTTGTGATTGGACTCCATGATGTTAAGGATCGTTTCCAACCTAAATGATTCTATGCTTCCGTCTTGACATAACAGTCTAGTATTTTGCTGACATCAATACTAGTCACTGTATTGTGAGTTGCAAGAAAAATTTCAGAAGATTCATCACTAGTAATTCACTAGGATTGCTATAATTTATTTAGATGCAACAAGATATTGAATATTTGAACTGATATAGGGTACCATAGGTATATTTCCTTTAGCATCTAACTACTTATTCTGACTGATATTCTTAGAGCCTTTTTTATCATCTTTGAACCTTCAGTTTATCAGCATTTATTGTTATGATGTACTGGAATATTTACTGTCACTTAAAAATAATAATCATTTTTGTTAGCACAGCAAGGAAGGAACTATGTAGAGTAAGTTGATTAGTAGTCTTGGTAATCACATTTACCTTGTTTTCATAAACCAAAATTATTTTCATTTGAATTTGATTTAATCTCATTTATTAATTAGTAGCAGAAAATTCTGTTATAGTTAGTTAAAATTCATTTCTCACTCCCCTCTTTCTTGTTCCCTCCCTCTTCTTACTCCTTTCCTTTTTCCTTCCTCTCTTTCTTCTCTTCCTCCCTTCCTTCTTCCCTTCCTTAAAGAGCGGTCCCTAAAGTTTCTAGTGACATGAAGTAAGAACAGATCTGTGTCTCCTTTAGCATTTTCCCTTTCCTTGGAAGCAAATGAAAATGGGCTCCCCTCTTTTATTTCTTTCTTCTTTTTTTTTTTTTTTCAGTTAAAGAAAATAATGATCCCAGAATGCCCCTTCATTTATCATGAGGGCATTTACAATACCATAAACAGCTAATACAGACTCTCAAGGCAACAGGAATAAAAGCAGTAGAAAATTCAATTGAGATTGCTTCTGCTTCTTGACGCAGAACACACAGGACAGAACATTCTTTCTACAAATAGCTTGGTGAAGCTAGTTTTCAGTTTTACTTAAAAAGCCATAACAACTTTTTCCATAAAATCTTTAATGCTACTCCTTTTATAGCAGTGAAATAGGCATTATATCATCTGCACTGCACATGCATTTCACTTTATAAATTCAAATCTGTATGTGCATTTTCCACATACATACACAAATAGTGAACATGTAAAAGCTCCCATTGTGACTGTTTTGTATACTGTTCTCTGTAAACAGTTAGAAAGTAGCAGCTTAATGTTTCAACTGTCCTTCCATGTATTATTGCCACAATCCTCCTTTCTAAACACAATTTTAGAATGTTTCGAAGTGTTCAGTACTTCAGTATATCTATCTAGCTCTATAGAATAAAATATTTGCAAGATGAAGCCCCCATAATCCAAGGGGAAATGGTTAGCCACCTGACACACCACTTAGACATACACAAGTCTATGGGGATGGATGGAATCCACCCAAGGGTACTGAGGGAGCTGTCGAAAGTTCTCACCAAGCCACATTCCACCATTTATCAGCAGTCCTGGGTAAACCAGGTGTGGTGGTTTGGGTGGATTCAC
>NW_010293288.1:0-19528 GCF_000700745.2 Antrostomus carolinensis
TCCAAACCATTCTATGATTCTATGACAAAAGAGTATAATTTTCTTTGTGAAAATTTCATGAGAATTTGCCTCTAAAAGAAAGAAAAATATTTGCTGGAATTTTGCATTCATGTTAGTTCCCTTTCATTATGCAAAATGACATCTCCAAATGCCTCAGGCAGGCATTTCTAATAGAAACCAAAGGAAGAAAAAGTGATAAAGAAATTAAAATCTAATAACATATTATGGTAGAATATTTATAAGTGATCAACAGTGTATTAAGCTGTAAAGAACACTCATCACAGTCACTCTGACTGGTTATATTCTCTCCTACAGAACTACCTAACCCAAGGCTAGATTGCTTTGAAATTTGAAAACAGGTTTCTGAGCATTAGACAGTGCATCTATTATCATAAACAGCTTTAGCATGTGAGTATGCATATATGCTAAATTAAGCAAGGTGTTATCTGCACTGTTTCTTATTTATAGATACACCTTTCTTCAAGGTTTTGTTTAAATTATTTTTAAATGAATGATACTGAGGCATACAGCTTTAGTGCAAATTAATAAAGAGTGCAAGTCTGTCCTTACATGGCATGAATCAGAGTAACAACACTGAGTAACTTAGCACCAGCTGAGAATCTACATCAAAGCTTTCATGCATAACAAGGTAATATCCCAAAACCTTCACACCAAACCCAATATCTAAACCCCTTAAATTCAACCCTTTGATAATACTGTTGCTCTTGCCATACTGAAATCACATTAAGACAGAATATTTCAGCATATACTTTTCTTACAAAAGTAAAGCAGAGCACCAATTCGAGTTTCAAAACTACCAAAACAGGTGATATTTTACTAAATAAAACCCGAGTTTGGTCAAAATCTACATGTAGAATTCCTGTCTTTTAAAAGGAATATTCTAAGAGTTTGGAAAGGAGAAGGCAATTTTGGGTTTCTGATAGTTTTATTTTTAATTTTTAGATTTTTATTTTTGAGAAGATTTTTTTGTTCATATCTTATTCATAGCCATTGCCCAAAAATAAAGGAATTTTTAAAGGTACCAACTTTGTTTTGAAGTTTTTTTAAAATTATTATTTATTCTTATACTCTTCATTAGTTAGCATTCAATAATGGATTTGCAGAAAGTATTTTACTTAGATGTGGAACTGCTATTGTAAGATATTAAATTAAAATTTTATTGTTACAAATTTGTCCTGTGCTACATGAAGTTATTGTTTGCCAAGAAGCCAAGGGCACAATAAACCTAGTTTAGCTGGAAAAGTCCAGCAACATTACGCAGCATGTCTCTGACTGTATACCAGAACTGACAAAAAAGGATACATTCAACAATCATCATTTCTTGCTGAGGAAAGGATTTTGCCTCACCTTTGGAATTGTTTAACAAATTTAGTGGGTATTCTGTAAAATATTTGCCCTGGAATTCTTTAGGAAGCTTGAGGTGGTACAGACATATGGGCAGCATCTGATGAGGTAATTTCCAGAAAATTTGAAACATATTTTGGAGTACTGACTGTTAGAAAATATGCTTGATACCTAGGAGGTTTCTCAGAAAAACAAAAAAGACTCAGTGTAAATATGAATTAAACAATTGTTTCTCTGTTATTTTCTGAACATGACTAATTTCCAATTTTCTCTTTTCCTTTCACATAAATTGTTTTCTTATCATCCTGAAACTGGCAGTTCTAGCAGGATGACTTGCTTAGTTATCCTCAGCTAATAGGCAAAGTAGAAGCAAAGCTCTTGAGGGGAAAACACTAATGAAATATTTGAGAAGAATCTGGGGGTGTGGGGAGTCCTGCATGATTACTTATGCTGGGTGAAATACAAAATTTGAGACAATTAGAATGATATCTAATGAAAGAGCAAACTCACAAGGTGTGGTCATAAGTTGTCATAGCCCTGAGAGCACCGAGGTACCTACTTGTTCTCACCCAGCATCCTGTGGTGCCTCCCTCCACTCTGTCCATGTCCCGGGACCCCATTTCAGCCCATCCTAGGGCCGCCAGTCCCTGCTCCAGTGATTTTGTAGGAGTGTCGGTCTCTAGCTCCATCCCTGCCAACCTTGACTTGCTCACTGGACTTCCAAGGCTGACCTTCATGCAAGGAGACAATGGACTTCACCCATTGTCTCACCTTATCTGTCCAAGGAACCTATTATTACCCCAGCCCTGGCCCTGTGTGGGTAGGGGTAGCGAAGCAAGTCCGATGCTGGCTCCCCCCTGACAATAACCAGGAAAATTTCACAGAGGGACACCACAAGAGAGTAAGAAAATAGACATGCATCCAGGGAACTGGGAGCTAAGCAGAAGACAGAACATGAAAAGAAAGAGAAAGCATGCAAGTGAGAAAGAAATCAATTTTCACCTTTATTTCCATAGTTTTACTGTACTGTTGCTGGTACTGGTTCAAGGTTGAATGGTTTCAGAGGCGTTTCATCCACAATGACTTGTCTGTGGTTTGTAATTGCTCTTTATAGAGAAGAGTTGAATCAAATAACTATTTTGCAAGATAAAAATACTCCTTAAGTAAGGTCATAGACATATAAAACAAAAATGGGAACTCAACTAATGAGAAAGGAGAGAAGTCTGAGGAAGCAGACTGAGATTTAGGGTTTCTGGACTAGTTTCTCAGACCAATAAAGAACCAAAAGATGTTGTGAACAGATGTGCTGAACAATATGTATACAATATTACTTCAGAGCACAACAAAATCTGAAAAGCCTGAGGAGAATGAGGCATAACTCTGCCTCTGCATATAGCAAAGCTACATCAGTGCAATATTTTGTTCGAAATAATTCACAATATACATTTTCCTAAAACCAACTATAAATCATTACTTTTTCTCCCCAGACAATGCTACTTTGTCAGACAATGTGAAATATGAACATGGCCTGGACCAGGAGCAATTGGCTTTTTTCTGTGAGATTCTGGTACCACAGAGCATTCAAATAAGTTAAGCACTTCAAGTTGTCATCATCCAACCCATCACCTTCTTGAGCTCTTGAACTGAAGTCACAGTAGCATCAGTGCGAGTGGAGGCAGCCCTATGGTTAGCATCATTTTGGTTGTCTGTGAAACACAAGGATTGCTATTTTTTTCTGCTTGACTAAAGGAGATTTGTTACAGGATTTTCTCCATTCTTTGATGCACAGGACTATGCAGAGCCAGATCCTCAACAAGAACCAGCATTCAACTGTTCACTACGTAGAAACTATCAGGCAGCCAATGTCACATTGAAAACAATTGTGTCCCCCACTCATGTTTGGAAATACTGTGATCCAGGTATTTAGGTATGTCACTCACCATCTCCTTCTGAGCTATCAAACTAAACTAAACTAATCCAGAAATAACCTCAGTTATTTCTGTTCTCTGTTTCTTTTTGGAACCAAAGTTACTTTGTTTGAAAGTTTGATGTTTTCTCAATACTGACTGTTTTTCCCTCATAAAAAAGAGAAGGAAAACATATTAAGTGAAAGAAATTATCAACAAAAACCTTTTTTTTTTTTTTGTGGAATTTTTCCTCCAACCTCTGACCCAGCGGATGACAGCACTGTTTGAAGCTCAAGCTTGGCCATCAATTTTTAATAATTTAAGAAGTGTGGTGAAGGAGACACTTGAATCCTAGCAGTCTTAGGCAAAACTTTTAGTGTGATTTAAATCTCTGCATAAAATATTATTGATGAAACTTGTTTGGCTTCTTTTTTGCATCTGCAAATAATTTCATACATTTTTTACATCATGAAAGATGGAAGTGAAACTTTTGTATGTTTAAAATTTAAAAATAATTCAAACAAATAGAAAGTGTTTTCAGTATAGGTGAGTATGTTTTTAGACTTCAAAAAGGAGAATCAAAGGGCAAATCTTCCACTCTTATAGACATTTCTGTGATTCACCTTCCATGAAGACAGACATCTTCAGGGGATAATTAACTAACAAAAAGAAATGTCAGAATATATTCGGTTTTACAATGAAAAGTTATTTTTTTTTCAGCTGAAAAACAACATGTCCAGAGCCAACAGTAGCAGTTCTTTGCTGTGTAGTTTTGGACTTTACAACATATTGCCACCTCTTTTTATTTTTCATTATTTGGGAAAAATATTTCTTACAAATCGACATTTGTATTTCCTTACATTCAGGTAGATATTCTCTCTGTAAATAGTGGTAGATATTCATAGACATGATAGTGATGAATACACTCATACACCCACATAAACTATCGCTTTTAAAATTTTTCTGTATCTTATACAGTAGAGTAGGCTAAGTACCACCATGAAGTTGCCACATATACAGTACATCCTAAGCCACCTTTTTTCTTTGGGTTTTGTTCATTCTCTCTACAGACCTTACATTTTCAGCAAGTGCCATATGGACAAAACTGTTCCTGGTAAAATTTTGGACAACAATTAACATAAGCACAGCAGGAGATCCCAACAGTTGACCCCTAAAAGGTGGTTAATCAACAGCATATGGGTTTATTTATCCCAGCATGACCTTTTAATTAACAGTTCTGGAAAGTATACTTTTTAATGAACACTTTGTTATAATATATTGAGAAAATTCTAAACAGTGTAAATGAAACTCCAGCTTGAAACAAAATAACATTGTTTACAAGGGAAAAAAAAAAATCTGTCATGAAGTCAGCCCATGAGAAACACTAATACTAAACTCAAACAATGCTAGAATAACAATGTTTGTGTCTAGAATCAGACATAAATTTATAAGAAAATCTCTAAACTGCAGCAAGTTTGTATTTAATGTTTAAACTCATCTGTAAAAAAATAAATGCATATTGTCAAGTTTGTGTTTAGAGTAAAAAAATGTCAGTAGGACAGGGAGGAAGGTCTCCAGTCCTGTGTTTGATTTGAGCCGACCCTCTGAACAATACTGTGACATTTACTTTCAAGCTGGCAGTAGAAGATACTTGATAATAGGGTAGATTGGAAAGTAGAGAGGGTACAAAAAAAAAACCATTAATGCCAATCTAGAAAAGAGAAGCAGATAAAAACAAGTGTACACACAGCACAGGATAAGTAAATGCAAGAAAAGCAACAATCGTTCAAAGTCTCCTTTTTAATAATACATCTTTATTAATGCAATGCAAATTATTTAAAATAAGCCTTAGCTAAACCAAAGTTTTGAGGTAAACCAAAATATTTAAATAAATTATTTAAGGAAAAAAGTAAACTAAACTTTCAGTTGGTGTAAATCAAGGTAACCACTTGCTGAAAACTGATTTACATGGGTCTTGAAAACATAATCAGGACCTTCATACTAAAGAAATTCAGACAGTAAACAAAAGAGCCTTTTCTTTATCTTTGGTCAACTTAAAAAATGTCTTTGATGGTACTGCATCAGTTTATAAAACCTCCTGGTAAGCTTCCTGTAAATTATGTCCCAAATATGAATGTGTTGGGAGCTCTTAAGACATTAAAAAACTTTTAATTAAGAAGCCATGCAAACTGAAATAACTACTGAACACGTTGGAATATATTCACGCTTCACCTCTCAGCAAAGAATTCTACCCTTGGTTAACAACAACTGTTACATCAGAAGGACTATTTTGTATATACTTATTCAGCAGCAGCATCTGGTCTGTCCTAGGAAGCAGAAATATGAAAGCATTTTACTCTTTTACAGCGTACTGTACAAAATTAAGGGCATTTTTCCTGTTAGAAAATAATTTTCTGATACCAAGAGTGTTGGAGTCTCCTTAGTTTAGATCTTTGATTGCCTACAGCAAAACAGAAGATTGCCTTACAGAATAATGCAGATTGGAAGCATAATAAACATGAGGGCAATTCCAAAATGTAGCTATAGCTACAACCTTCTGAAAATGTTTACCAAAGAATCTGTTAGTCAGCTGAGATTACACTAAGTAAGGTGTTACATTTATCTTCAAAACAAAACAGAACAAAACAGTTTCTACTTTATCACTAGCTTTCTCTTCCACATTAGAAACGAGAGAAAATACAATCAAAATTGTCCATCATTATCTATCCTGTATTACATGCTAATGAAGAATGAGAAAGCAACTGAAATAGGAGGAGTCTACTAGCAGGAGTAAAGATGACATTCGGAATCTGTGTAGGGGACTGTTGTCTCCTTCTCTGTTGAATACCATAGAAGACCAGATCAGAGTAGCAATTTTTTAGACTGCTAACCCTTGCAGCTCTGTAAAACTGCCAGAAGTAACCACACATCACAAAGCTTAGGATAAATATTAAAGACAGGGACAGAAAGATATCCTATTAGACGTATATACATACTGTCCTCTATAATACACTTTATCTTTTCAGGTATTTTAAATCAGTGGGAGAATTACTTTCAGAAAAGATTTTCTACATTAAGGATATTCAGGATTGACCACTGCAAAATAAACACAAAGACTGCAATTTTAATTACAAGATCTTGTTTTTCTAAGATGAACGTGGGACTCTCAGTGTCTGATTGTTCTAATTTTGAAAAAAGACCATAGTGGAATGCTCATAAAAATATTATGTAACACTAAATGTGGTTTATAACTTCTGAGTAAACATGGATGTCTTCAGCTATGCAGATAGCACAATAGAAGTATTTTTGAATCTATGTGAAGGAAGAAAAGAAAGAAAAAAAGGAAGGAAGGGAGGAAGGGAGGAAGGGAGGAAGGAAGGAAGGAAGAAAGAAAGAAAGAAAGAAAGAAAGAAAGAAAGAAAGAAAGAAAGAAAGAAAGAAAGAAAGAAAGAAAGAAAGAAAGGAAAGAAAGAAATTGTATAAATTACACCAGCTATCAATCATCTCCACATTGAAGACTAATTCTTGTAAAAAAGATAAAAAAGACATAGATTAGTCCAGAATGTTACCTTAAGTGAATAACTAATTTCATAAAACTGAAGACAGTATGCTGTATAAAAATACAGAAAAAATGAAATCCTTTGTGACAATTAAGCTAAGTGATTCATACAGAGCTGTTGATCTCATTTTCAAAAGAAGATCAATGATTAGGCAAATCTTGTGTCTTGGATCCTCTCTGTCATTGCTGTGAAATATTTTATATTGAAACGATCTTTCACTTGACTAGAAGATATTTCTAGTTTTATTTTTTAAAGGACCAGTGAGTAATAAAAGTATACTTGTTAAGGTAAAATTATACTCCATGGGTGCATTCTAAAGAATGCATTTTTTTTTTTTTTTTAAAAAAAGTTAGAAACAACAATATGTGCTTGAAAGTACATCTAGCTTATACATAGGGACTGCTTTCTCATTAAAAAGCGGATAATAAGTTATAACAAAGAATATGACTGAGGTATTACCAGTTACTTCTTATGATGATGCAGCAAGATATGTGTACATACTCTGTAGTATAATACTATATATGTCAGAAAGGTAGTAATTTGTTACTGATACAGTATTCCTAGGACTCTCTGTTTCTTAAATCTTTGTTGAGAGGAAAGGAGAAATAACATTTCCTTTAAAATTACAGAGTTTGGAAGTTAGCCAAGTGAAAATTAGTGAGCTTCCACTGTAACTAATTGAAGTTGGATATTGTTTTCATTAAACTCTCATCAACTTCACATTTTGTTTATTTTCAAGTGTAGGTTTCAAGTATTGCAGATGTGTTGGTTAGGTCTCAGGGAGGGAATATCAACTGTCACACCTGGTTCATTTGCTATGTTATTCCTTTCTGGTACTGAGCTGCAGGACACCCTTTCAGTCTCTAATGCTTGTGAAGATTTTTTGGATGCCTTATCATTCATCTCATTTTCTAGTGGTTAAAAATCAGTCTATGGTTAAATGCCCACATAATCTGAATGAAAGTAAGCAAACATTCATGATTGTTAGTACCTCTTGTTGGCAATGAAAATGTTTGTACTAATGTAGACTTACACACTTGTTGGTTTATTTTATTTGATTTTCTACATCCTTATGTTTTCAGAATCTGACCAAGCTACATAATGTTTAACAATGAACATTGTAATATTTTAAAGGAAGAATTGCAATGTGTATACACATACACACACACACACACACACACACATATATATATATATATATATAAAAGAGGTGGCTTTTGTTTTTCCAAAGATCGAGTGATTTATATTTAAGGAAATATTGAGCTGCCAAGTAAAAATTTCCTCTTTCATTCCAATATAACGATGATGAATATGTGATGATATAATGCTAGAAAGATTCATCTTATTTTACTGTATGTGAACATTTGTTGTCTTTGTCAGGAAAAATAGTTGGGAAGGATTCATTTTATTATTATTTACTTTGGGTTATTCATCTTGTTTTAAACACAGGAGAAAGCGAACAATGCTTCAATATGGAATTGACATAGCAGAAATAAGGTAAAGAGACCAGTACTTCCAACTATTGTGGTAAAGGAAAAGGAGATTAAAAAACTCAGCTGTCCATGTGAAGGAATGAAAATTTGTACAGAAGAAGGAAGACACAAGCAGACACTGATGGCTAAATAATTTCTTTCAGATACAGGTGAATTAATAATAATATTTAATAATTTGAATTTTAATGAAACTAGTTTTCTTAGAGTCTGTTCGGTAATGTTGAGGTTTTATTTACTTCTGTGTTTATGTCAGTTTAAGGTAATGATTTTCACAGATCTGTCTATTTTGACATAGAAACCTTGGAGAAGTTTTAGACCTTGGAAATAACAATTTCACAGTCACATTACAGTAATGCCTGACTCTCCTTCAAGGCTGCATAATACCCTTTGTTTTCCTTCATTATTCAGCCCAAATTCCTGTCTTACAGTAGAAATTACTAACATGATTCCTAACTGAATGAAATCTTGCTTGATAACAAGATCATTTCATTGTATTTTGTCTTTTAAAGACACTTACATTATTCATATACTGACAATATATCCTATCTTTTCGATAAAAAAAAAAAAAAAGAAAAAAAGGCAAAACACTGCTAATCTCTGTGCTATGGTCAGAAATTAAAATATTAAACAGCATTTACCTCTGTGACAGTTCTTTATTAGTACCATTACTAAATTCCTTTCAATTCAACTTTAATCATAATGCTTATACTAGCCTTTTAGGTACCCTACTTTTCATAGACAATTCCATTATTTTCTTTAGTTTAACCAGTAATGTTGTATGACCTTTACCTATAAATTACATACCTTATCAATGAAAATATCAAATGAGTACAGCATGATGGACTTGGTGAATATGTGTTACATGCTTTCAGTTTCCTACTTACTGCCATGGCTGATTACTTTTTCTCTTTCTTTTCAAAGGAAAAAAAAAAAATGAAACATTTACATCACTGGACTAAGACTAATGGTATTTGTTATGTGTGTGTTCTGTGCCTTTCTAAACATACCTACCACATTTACTACTTTTCAGCTGTATAGTATATTTAATAAAAAATAGTTATTAAAAATCTTTGCCATTCGACCACCTGCTAACAATAGCAATAAAGTAACAGTTTCTGTTGAGAAACATTCACAGCTACCAGGACTCTGAAGCACTGACTTCTTTTTCTAACATGTGTTTTGGAGAAAAAAAGTGTAAAATTGTATTTTCATATTCAATAAAATATTAACTGTCTCCGAGGCTTTGATTAATCACTGCAGTACTTTCACAGAAGCTCCCAGTACCATAAGCATGCAGCAGCATCCTCACTGTGAGTGTCAGGAAAGATCTCTGTTGATCAAGGTACAGAATGCGGCTACAGTGTGGTTGGAGCCTCACGCAACTGCACAACGAACACACCACCATAGCAGCAAGCAATGCACCATGCTGTGAGGTATGAGCATGGTCTGTGGCAGGTCGTAGGGGTCACAGTTATTAACAAGCTGTTAACTGGCAATAAGCCAGTATCAAGTCATGTATCTACCTTTAACCGAGGCCCAGCTTTTTCTTGTGTCAATGGACTGATCTGCTACAGATTTCAGTAGGGGTATGCTTTGCCATGTTACCAGCACTTTCAGAGGAGCTTGGGATACAGACTGTCTGATTCTCAGAGTTAAGCCCAAACTAGAATAAAGGTTTCATTAAAAAACCACTAAATGATACAAATCTGCTTTGAATATTGTGCACTGTATAATAGCATTTTAAGTTAAACAGTTGTTCAAATTCAGCATGTACTTAACTATTTTGCTGAATACGGATATCTTAAGCATAAACCCAGAACTTTTGTTGAGATTAATAAAACCATCATTATGGATTTTTATAGTATGATCCAACATGTTACATTTTACATACATGTTCATATTTAAGGATTACAATACAATTTGCACAAAACTGGTGTACATCATCTTACCTATTTACGGGAAGATCACACAATAAATCTAACCAACTACATTGGTGTTGGAACAAGATTTTTAATGAGTTATATTTTATATTTAGGTTATAGATTTAAATGTATTACTTAGGCTGCAAGCCATCTGGGTTTATTAAAGTATAGTCCAAAGCCTGAAATATTGCTGGGAAGGCAATAAATAAGTTAGCCAACTACAATGTGACCAGCACCATAACAATACAGCCAGCTGCAAGCTGAATGTAATAGAAACTTCTCAGCAATTAAAAATCACTATGCATGCACAGATTCTCATCAACTATTTATAAATGCTTCCTTTATTTATATTAAAGATAGAGAAAATCTAATCATGTCCAGCAGCATTTTGTTTTAAAGAACAAGAACTAGTTTAATAGGTAAAATTACAAGAATCCAAGCAAGAGAATGCAGACTTTAGTTTTTTAAACAATATCTCACTTGTAAAAGGAAGGTTGTCAGGGCCTGCTTCAGCTAAGTAATGGTGTTATAGGAAAGTAAGTCCAGAAAGTACTTTGTGACACCCAAAGCAAAGTCAAGCATGCCTAAATTATCTTTACAGATATCTGGTAAAGAAAACTATGCAGGGGTTTGCTAGCAAACTAGCATGAACAAATCCTAGCAGAAGACTTAACAAGTGTGGAGGCTGCAACAAAGATCTGTGGGCCAAATCTAGGTGGGCAAGTAGAAATATGAATCACCCAGGAAGGCAAAGATCAGATGCGTGACTTCTGAGAAAGTGAGCAGTACAGAAAAAACATGAGATTTTTATGTTAATAGCTGACTTTATCAAACTCCTTCAGTAAATCCCTCTCATTAAACAATGTATTCCAAAGTTTCATGCATATTTAAGCAGGATATTAAGAAAAAACAAATATTTTTTGTGGATAAAGTCCATGTTCTCTTGTACTTTTTCATTGAACAATTCTTCCTATTGAAGCCTCTTCAAGAATAAATGTTTCACATGTCATAATCCCTCTGACATCCCTCAGATTTCTTTTGCAGTCTGAAAGGCAGAAATTACTTCAACCTTCCCCATCTAACTTTGTAACAAATATATGTTCACAAAATAAAATCTACCTTTGATGACAATAGGTTTTGTTGTAATGATTTTCAGTTAATAATTTTTAGTCATCCACTAGAAACTGCTTGTCCATACTTTAGTTTCACCTAAATTTCATTGAAAATAACCTGAAGAATGTCGTTGATATTTTTAAACTACATCTTTTTTTTTTTTCAAAGCTACGGTAAATCTTAAAAGTGTTAATTTATATTTAAAAATGGGGAAGAGTATAGAAAGTTCAAATTTTTTAAAAAAAAATACTAACTCATTGTCTTTTTCTTTCTTTGTTAATTTTCAAGTTGACTGAGTTTGAGTCCTAGAGAAATTCACTTCCAGTTATATTTTCAATTAAATTCTTAGCATACAACAGCAGCATTTAAATGTTGGACTTCTGTCCCTAAACCACAAGCCTTCAGAGATAATTTTATAGATCAGAATGGAAGAATTACCATGGTTGATCATTTCACATAGTAATATAACTTCATCCAGCTGTCCTATTTCATGTTGTGCAGTACTCACATGTATGTGTGTGTGTTTACATGAATATATGTATATATGCATAATATCTCAATAAAGATTATATAAAACTGAAATTCATTGAAGCATTCTGGATGTCTATTATTTTAACTTGGGGCTTATTATAGCATCTTGAAATAGCACAGCAGTGACTGTCAGATAGCCAGACTGCCTAATGTGGAGAATTTCCCTTGTTAGGTATCTTATTAAAGTTCTCAGCAGGGTTTCTGATTCGTCTCAACATCAAATGAATAGCAGCAGCCTTTATTCAAGAAAGAGATAACTACAGTCTAACTAGATAATGCCAAATTCCAGAAATGTGCTTTCACAGTTGCCAAAAGTTGTTGGGTTTTTTTCCTTTTCTATTGTGCATATTTCCAAGGGACCTATCACAACTGATCATATTCATAAGAAATATTATCCTGGGTTAGCTGCACTTCCACACCAATGTCACCAGTTTACTTTCACGGGGTGATTTAATCTAAGTTGTTTCTTCATTTTGGCGTATCCATGCAATTTTTATTAATTTGGAAGTAGATACTACAGCAACTAAAATGAAAGATCATAGCAGCCTCCCTTGTTCCCCTGGGTTTTTTTGAGGATCCTCTTGAAGGATTAAAAAATGCTGCTACTATATCAGTGTTAATGTAGTCCTAGGCACCAGTTACCAACTTTTATTAAAAACTCTCGCAGCAAGAGTCGTCATTGCATAGCGCAGAAGCAGATAATACACAGACAGGAAATAAATAGCTGATCTCCAAAGCAGAGAGAATGTACACCCTACATTCAGCAAGGAAGTCATCTCTTGATAGATACTACAAATTAAGTAGAGTTCAAGAGCTTAATCATTAGAACAAGCGAAACCTGTATTTAACTCCCTGCTCTGCCAGACTGGGTTGATGAGAGCAAGATACTGAAGATCAGCACTATTGAAGGACAGAGTTGCTGTGACTACTGTCTTTCAGGACCCTGCTCTCAAAGCCCAAAGTTAGATACCTGTAATCTCTACATGAAATACAGAGATAGTTATGTACTTTAAAAAGGCTATTTAAAGTTGCTTCAGGGAGAGTGGGGAGGTGCCAATCCAACAGAAAATCCTACAGTGTCTGCAATCCCACTCACATTTGAGGTTTGAGTAGCTCATTAAAGGCTGCAAAAGATACCTCTATGTCTGATCAGTATCTGGAGGCAGGAATACTGATGGCAGATGACTACAAACTCTTCTTGCAAAGAGCTAAGTAAGGCCTGTTTGTCTTCACTGATGGTGGCTGTTAACTCTTCATGTATGACCTTCATGGATAAACCATTCAAGGAGATCTGAGCATCTCTCTCCTGTGTTGATATCTGTTTTCTACCAAACATCTGATTCATACAAAATAATCCTGGGGGCAGACACAATTTTTCTCCTTCCTATAAAGATACAGTTAAGATACTTTTTGACCTATCTCTTCCTAGTCCCAGAAATCTTCCATTAAAAGATACATCATGGCCCAGCTTGAGCAAGAAAGATGTAAAGACCTCCCACTCTACTGAGGCTACATACAGACTGGCAGTTCACAGGTACCTAGAGAGAGATTTTTATTTGATACGTGCAGGATGAAGATTGAATTCTCTGTTTCTGTAGGCTCTGCAAGTTCTCTGGCACCCTAGAGTAAAAGAATGGGCAAAAGGATGGTCGAGACGCTGCCATGTTTTTAAAAAGAAAATAATCACAACCACATTTTCTAGGTTGTCCAGTATAGTGTGACAGCCTACAGAAATTGAAATGTTATGGGAAGTAAGATGCTGTTTTGCCTAGATCCTAGCACAGGAGCTGGTTCTCTAGCTGCTCAGAACACATATAAACAGATTTAGGAGCATATCAACATCCTTGATGAAATGCTTCAGGCTCCCAGTACCTCCAAACAAAGGAGAGTTGGTGAAAACCCTACAAAGAGATCTTGTAAACTGCCTCAGAAATGTTTCCCATTTCTTCCTGAAAAACATAGCACAAATTTCACTCCTCACTATCATGTACTTCTGAGAAGTTACTTACCTGGGCTTCCCAATGGACAACTAATCTCTGGACTTTCTTAACATCTTTGAAAGTTTCATTTTATGATTTTGTCACCACATGCAAGATTACAGTCAGTGCCAGAACCTAAACACAGACATGCAAACATCAAGAGGGACCCATTCCTCATTTATAGTTAATGGTTTTCCCCAATTAGCTAAAAATATATCTGATAAAGAAACAAAAATGTTAATATAAGAATATGTTGCATGTCTTGCATTCATTTGATACATTTCAGGGCTGAACAGTGTTTTTCAAGAAGGTTAATTGGGAAATTATATCTCAATTAAATTTTAGTATATCACATAATGATAACAGTAGAGAAATTGTCCCTTCTAAAGGATTTGAAAAGCTTACTAAAGTGGGGGTCATGAAGTATCTAAAAAGTGCAGTGGAAAATTCCAGTTTTGTTCCCCCACATAATGATCATGTAAACTTTTGTAATCTTGACACAACCACACTCTTAAGTTTGACAATTTTAAATCAGCACATAAATCATAGTATATAGTCACTAGAAGTTAACAGCATTGAGTAAAATAAATTAGTTTCTTCGAAGTCAGCTAGCACAGGTTATCCTCTCGTCTTTAACACACCTTAAAATTTTGTGTGGCTTTCAATTTAATTTACTTGGTGTTTTAACAAGAGACTGTTTCTGCAGGGTAATATAAACATTAGCCAGTCATTAAGAGCTTCAGACTTCTCCTGAAGGCTTTACTTGAGAGGTTAGTGGGAGGCAGATTGCTCAGACAATCAATTTCTCTTCTTTTAAATTAAATTTATTTCATAACAGAACAGTTTAGGTTACAGTAATAAGGAACCAGAGAATGGTTAGGAAGAACTATTTTAAAAGTGATGGTGGGAACCAGTGTCTGGACTGTAGTGTCCCCACCCCCAAATCATCTGTTCTGCCCTGAACTTCTAATATAACCTACTTGGTGAAGAATTTTCCTGTTAGGATTTAATTTTTGAAAGGACTTTAAAAGCCCATGTGATAATTTTTGACATAGTTTTCCATGTTGAGCTTGATCTGATGCTCAAATCTTACAAAGAATTTAAAATAAAATTTAGACTAGGCTATCCCCTATATAAATAAGCACATCTCCTCACCTGTCATCCCCAGTCTGGGATGTTGTGTTCAGCAGATGGCAGACTGGATGAAAAACAAACCAATTGAATGAAGAACTGAACTTTTGGAGTGTGGGGGTGGAGAATACCAGAGTAACATCCTGCAAAACTGTATGGGAAACTGTAGTACAGTGGTGGTGCAGGCAGAAGGCTTTTAAGAAGATGGACCATATTTTCAAAGAAGATGAAAAGAAGCTGTTACATAAAAACAAAACCGGTTTGGATAATCAGGCTCTCACCTGGCTTAGCATTTTGAGAAAGAAAGGAGTAAACACTGGAATTAAAAACAACATGTTTCAGGAAAAAAATAATTTTAACAGAATTAATCCATGGAACTCGCTGACATTAGTTATCACTAAACGCAGTATCCCAGATTTAATGAATTCACAGCAATTTTTAGCATTTATCTAAATAAAAATATAATTTGCAATTAAATATAGATAGATTTTTCAGAATGAAATGACCTCCAAATTTCTGCTGTTTCTATTATTTACTGAAGGCATGTTGTACCAGTCACAACAGAGAGTGAAAAATCAGACTACTGATCTGGTCTTGTTGACAAATTATGCTTTTAGTGATACTGATGTTGGCACAATTGGTCGTTTCCTGGCTCATTCAAAATCAAATACGAAAGTTATGCAAAGAAGCAACAATTCTCTATTAATGTTTAAAAAAGGATATATTGAATAGTCTGAGCACAAAGAACTGTCCAGATATAGTCTGTACTACAGAAAAGACATTCAACATCTCATCTTCATTGTTTTTTTCTGTTCAATATTCACTCAGCTGTGGAAGGATGTTTTCAGACATCAAATAGTTAGAAGAAACACTGCAAAATGAATAACACTGGTTCCATTAAAGAGAACAATAAAACTTTCATTGGACTTCTGTAGGAGAAGAATTTGGACAATGCAGATGACCTTTGAATATCTGTATATAGTCATATTTGTATCTCCTACCTTGTTACATTACAAGAACCTAGATATTGTATTCCTTAAATGAGATTCTGCAAAAGCAAAACTCCCACTGCTGTCAGTTTTAAAAATACAAAGAAAAGCTTTTGCATAAAGAGCACAGATACAGTCTTTTTGCAAGCCAAAGGTTATACAGCACCACAGGAATATAACACTCAAACACAAAATAAAGGTTATGTATTTCTGTCAGGAGGTCTCTTGCACCGCACCACAATCGGTGCACTGCTCATTATCCGTTGCTAGAAGAAAAGTGCTTCTTGTTCAGAACTGGTTACTTATGTTATGGCAATTCTGGTTAAAGAAGAAAAATAAAGTATATGTGAGAGTGTATGTATAGAAGAAAAATAAAGTATTATTTCCTTTTGGAGGAAAAGACAGATGCATTCCTATAGGTAACACACAGCAATAATTGTTGGGTGACAGGATGAAAAAATCTATTAATAAATTAAACTATGCAACATCTCAAAGTGTTTTTATCTGTTGAGAAATTCAGAAAATTTCAAGCTAAGGAAAATAAACACCATTTTTCTGAATCTGCAATTTCTGTCAATGTAGGCAGCATACAAATGAATATTAACCTCTCTGACTGTCTTTAATGTATAACATATGGTTGCTGCTGCTGGGCTTGTCGAAGGAGTTGGGCTGAGGGTATGGGGGAAGGAGGGAAAAAGTAGAGATGAGTGATTCTGGTGAGCATTTGCTGTTTGTATTCTAGCTGCAAAAACTGAATGTGTTTGCAAGAGGAAAGAAAATTCAGCACTGCTGAAAACAAATGGCCTCACTTAAAGAAAACTGGAGGTGGTTAGGGAAGGGAATTTCTTTACTGAAAACAAATGTATTCTCACTGTAGGACAAAAAAACCAAACACAACAACAAACAAGCAAAATTAACTCAGTATCTCAAGACTGCTTAATACCTATCTGGGAATCTGTTTCTCACTGATTGGAAGTGAAAGGGCAGTAGGAGGGGTTGCCTCAAATTTCTCCGAAACTGAAGGATTGTGGGGGTGGACTAGAGGAGGCTGAAGACTATGTAACATCAGGAGACGCATTTGTTCAGTCTGCACTGGCATTTCCAAGTTGAAGAATTTGTTTCTGCAAAAAAGGTTAAAAACTGTTCTGTGACTTGGATTAAATTAATTTCTTTGGCATGAAAAGATAGTCTTTTTCTTCTCTCTGCCTGGTGTTCAAATCGGAGCAATCTTATTTTGTTTCTGTTCACTGTTTTAGCTTGCCAGGATTGTTAGGTTTTCTCTTGCTTGCATAGAAATATTCTGTCATTAAATCTAATTTATTTCCTGTATTACACATCCTAATTCACATTTTTGTCCCCCACTGGTCCTTTTTGTCTTTCCTACTCTAAATGTGAGAAATTAAATTTTGATTAAAACTTGTTCAAATCTTGCTCTGGGCTTGTTTAGTTCTCATTTCTGTCTACCAGGAAAAAAAAAACAAATATGAAGACAAGAAGCTACAACTTTCTTAAGTTTCAACAGTTGTGATGTTGTTTGTTTTTTGTTTTTTTTTTCCTTGTTTGAGGTATTATTTTAAAATGTCATATTACAGAAACTGCATATTGTTATCTGAAATGTATAGCTCAACAGTCCATGTTTTAAAATATTTTTCCAACCTGAGCTCACAAATAATTAAACGTATATCCAAAATTAATCTAATGTCCAGAGACTCTGCATCGTTCTCTATGAACCCCACTTTTGTTACAGTTATGCTCAGTTCTTTCATAATGTTTTGATGATGCTTACCTAACCAGTTTTTGAAGAATCTCCAATGATGGAGACCCTGTAATTCTCCTAAGGACAGCAGTTCAATGTACTTATATTGACAAAATTTCTGGTTCTTTTCTTTTTTTTTTTTTTTTTCTTGTCTCCTCCTAATCTACAACAGTTTCTTGCTGCAATTGAAGCTCATTATATTCTGTACTGTCTCACACAGTTATGAGAATCAGATAATTTTATTACTAACAAGCTTTTATGTTCCTGAAAGTTGTCCTCTTTCTTATGAGCAATCCTAATTCTCAGACTGGTGAAACTCACAAGATCTATGGGTTTTCCCCTTTACAACTTGTGTAATACTACTGACATATATCTTGCATATCATCATGAACCTAGATCTGTTTATGAAAAATAACCAGATCTTGATAAAATGCACAATGATAACATAGACTGCATCTTCTAATATTTCATTTCAGGTGAAAACAAAGTAGTTTTATTTTGTCTAGTTCTCTTTAACATAGACTTTTCTTGTGGTTCTTATGGGGGATTTTAACTACCCAGATATTTGCTGGAAAGCCTACGCAGCCAGCCATTCACAGTCCAGGAGGTTCCTCCAGGGCATTGATGATAACTTCTTGATGAAGATGGTGGATGATACAACTAGGAGAGGATCTTATACTCTGGATCTTATATTCTGGATCTTATACTCACTAATAAGAAGGGTCTGGTTGAAGCAGTGAAGGTTGAGGGCAGTCTTGGCTACAGTGACCATGAGATGGTGGAGTTCAGGATCTTGTGCGGTGGGAACAGAATACCAAGCAGGATCACAATCCTGGACTTCAGCAGGGCCAACTTTGGCTTTTTCAAGCAACTGCTAGGGGAAATCCCATGGGACAGAGTGATAAATGGTAAAGGGGCCCAAGATAGCTGGTTAACATTCAAGGAACACTTCTTCCAAGCTCAAGATCAGAGCATCCCAATGTGTAGGAAATCAAGAAAGGGAGCCAGGAGACCCACATGGTTAAACAGGGAACTGCTGGGCAAACTCAAGTGGAAGTAGAGAGTCTACAGATCATGGAAGGAGAGTCTGGTCACTTGGGAGGAATATAAGACTGTTGCCAGAGAATGTAGGGATGCAACTGGGAAAGCTAAGGCCCCCTTGGAATTAAAACTTGCAAGAGAGGTCAAGGACAACAAAAAGGGCTTCTTCCAATACACTGCAGACAAAGCCAACACTAGAGACAAAGTAAGCCCCCTGCGGAATGGGGTGGGTGCCCTGGTGACGGAGGATACATAGAAGGCAGACTTATCGAATGTCCTCTTTGTCTCTGTCTACACTGCTGGAGACTGTCCCCTGAGGCTCCAGAGGAAGTCAGGAAAAAAGAGGAGTTTGCCTTGTTTGACGAGGACTGAGTGAGGGATCAATTAAGTAATCTGGACATCCGTAAATCCATGGGTCCTGATGGAGTGCAACCACGGGTGCTGAGGGAGTTGGCTGAAGTCATTGCTAGGTCACCCTCCATTATCTTTGCTAAGTTGTGGGGAACAGGAGAGATGCCTGAGGACTGGAGGAAAGCAAATGTTACTCCAGTCTTCCAAAAGGTCAAGAAAGAGGACCCCGGTAACTACAGACCGGTCAGCCTCACCTCCATCCCTGGAAAGGTGATGGAACAACTTATCCTCAGCACTATCTCTAGGCATATCAAGGATAAGAGGGTCATTAGGAGCAGTCAACATGGTTCTACTAAGACGAAGTCATGTTTAACCAACCTGATAGCCTTT
>NW_010293289.1:0-32790 GCF_000700745.2 Antrostomus carolinensis
ATGAAATATTCCATATCACATCCCATCATGTTTAGTGTATTGTCCGGGGCTGACCGGAAAGGGGGGGTTGATTTGCAGTGGGTCTTCTCTCGGGCTCTCACTCTTCCGGGATCACGGTTTCGGTTCGGGATTGTTGCTCCTCTGGGATCATTATCTGGGAACAGGCCGGGCTTATCAGTGGGTGATAAGCAGTTGCACTGGGTTATCACTCATTTGCATATCTTATTACTGCTATCATTATCACTACTATTTTAATATTAGTTGTTGAGGGGGGGGTTGAGTTTTCTTTTATTTCTATTATTAAACTGTTTTTATCTCAATCTATGAGCCTCCTAATCCTTGCCCCCAGTCCTCCTCCCTATCCCCTGGGGGTGGGGGGAAGAGGGTGAACGGCTGTGTTGGCTGCTAGCCAAGGGCTAGCCCAGTGAAACTATTACAATTACACACTGCAAAAATTCAACTTCTACATTTAAAAGCATTAAATTAATGTTTCCCTGTTCTTTTTCAAACCAATTCCATTACTTCTCCTCCTCTGCCATTATTTTCCTATTCTCTCTGTACAGCATACACAGACCTCCACTTACTAGTAAGAGCAGCAGCTGTTCCTTCACACTCCTCTGGGAGCATAACTGATACCTCCTTCTCTGCCAGCTAAATGCTTCAGCTACCTCTCACTCAGCTCATCTTTGGAAGAGGAAGAAGAATAGGCTGGAAGAGTGGGTTAACAAGAACGTTACGCAGTTCAACAATGACAAATGTAAAGTCTTACACCTGGGAAAAAATAATCCAGGAGTGCAGCACAGGCTGGAATCTACCCAGTTAGGGAGCAGCTCTGTGAAAGGGGACCTGGGGGTCTTGATGGACAACAAGCTCAATATGAGTGAACAGTGTGCTGCTGCAGCAAAGAAATCCAACAGGATACTGGGCTGCATCAACAAGGGCATCATCACCAGATATAAAGAAGTCATTATCCCACTCTGCTCAGCACTTGTCAGGCCACACCTGGAATACTGTGTTCAGGTTTGGTCTCCACTTTACAAAAAAGATGTGGACAGGCTGGAGAGGGTCCAGAAAAGGGCCACAAAGAGGACCAATGACTGGGAAGCCTGCATATGAGGAAAGGCTGAGAGAACTGGGTTTGTTCAGCCTTGAGAAAAGGTTTTCTGGTTTTCAGCTGGGACAGAGCTAGGTTTCTTTATAGTAGCTAGAACAGTGCTATGTTTTGCTTTCAGTACAGGATTTATTGTAAGAAGAACATTGATAACATACCAATGTTTTTGGCACTGGAAGTCAAAGGACTTAGCATTTTGCTAGTCTAGAAATGCAAAGTCTGGGTGGTGAGGAATATTTAAATTACTAAGATAGATTGACATTTAGATATGCCAATGGGATATTTGATATCATATAACATCATGTTCAGTATATTAATGAGGGTGTCTCTCTTGTTGGGGTTTCCTCACTCTCTCTGACTCTCGCTCTTCCAGGCCTGTCACTCCTCTGAGATCATTATCCGAGAACAGGCTGGGCTTGGTCAGCGGGTGGTGAGCAATTGCACTGTGTCACTTATTTGCATATTTTATTATTGTTATCATCATTATTATTCTAATATCATTATTAGTTTAAGTTTTATCTTATTTCATTTATTAAATTGTTCTTATCTCAGCCTACAAGTCTCCTTATCCTTACCCATCCAATTCTCTCCCCTATTCCCCTGGGATAGGGCAGGGAGTGAGTGAGCGGCTGTGTTTGTCTGCTAGCCAAGTGAAACCACCACAGAAGGCTTATCACCATGTTCCAGTGTTTAAAGGGGTGGCTACAAAGAAGATGAAGACTCCTTCTTTTACAAGGAGTCACATGGAAAAGACAAAGGGTAGTAGGTACAAGTTACTCCTGTGGAGATTCTGACTGTACACGAGAGGAAAATTTTTCACAATGAGAACAATCACCCATTGGAATAAGGTCCCCAGGGAAGTGGTGGATTCCCCTGGAAGTGTTCCCCTGGACACTTTAAAGGTTCAGCTGGACAGGGTGCTGGGTCATCTTGTCTAGACCTTTTGTCAAGAAAGGTTGGATCAGATGATCCTTGAGGTCCCTTGCAAGCTGGTACTCTATGATTCTGTGATTGTCTGAAGAAGCAGGTCAGAGTTGGAATCAAACTGGGATGCTGGCAAGGAAAATGAAAAATGACAAAAAACAAAGACCCAAATGATCAGGCTAGCACAAAGCTGCAAGTGCATATTCAGCCTATTTTATTGATATTTAGGTCTGATTTCTACAAAGCAAAGGCTTAAGAATTGTAAAATCAATTCCCCTTTTTAAAGCAAAATGCAGTGATACAGTATGCAACCCCTGCTAAATGTAGAAATACTGAACACAGACTACAGATAGCATGGAGAAAATTAAATACTTCCATGAAAGGACTGCAGCTGGTATGAGAAAGGACAGAAGGCAGAAAACACACTTTCACTTGAGAGCAATATGGTTTGATGAGTTTTACTGAATTTTGTAATAGTTGCTTAGTTTTATATATATATATTTTCATTATATAAAGTATATATTTGTGTGTGTGTATGTATGTGTGTGTGTGTATATATATATATATACACACTTCCACATACAAATATTATTAAGAGATTTGGGATTCAATAACTACTCTATTGTTTTAAAGCATAGTCACCTAATGGGAAACAATCAGCTAGAAACTGAAAAGATTTCTCTTCCATAAGAACACTGACAAACTATACTTAAATATAACCTGCCAACACTACAGCATTCCCTGCCACTTTATCCTTTTCTAGACCAAACACCTCTAAGTTTAGTATTTGCCAATATGTATCATGAAAAGAAGGTAATTTGAAAACAAATTTGTAAATGATACTTTAAAAATCTGAGGCAAACTTTGGCATCTAAGTAAAAATACAGGAGAAGAAGTCACATTTGTTTATGCACAGATCATAATAAAACTAAAGAACTTACAGTAGCTATGAAGTTCAGAGAAGGTTTTATAACTCTAGAGTAGTCCATAAATTCAATGAAATAGTCACTTTGCTTTGGAAATATGATGGTACTTGAATTTTGGGAGATGCCTGTTGAATAATTGCACATGTTTAGACAACATGTTTTCAACATACATATTCCTTCAGCAGCAATATTATATGTCCATGATTTTTAAATAATTCTAACGTATTTTTCACCATTTCCACTCCTATCGCTCTTCATCTTCCAGATAAGGATGAGTACAAAGGTGGTATATATATTGGTACTGTCTTCCACAACACTAAATAAGCTATATCATATAGTACTCTACTCCATGCAAACTATGTTAGAATGATACAAGGAAGGACCTTGTGAATCCCAAAACAGCCAACTTCACCTTGCCAAGTTTTCTACAGAAAGTCTGTAACGAAACCTAGCTTCTGGGACAGGCGTAAATTTTGTACAATTGATTTTTTTCTAATATACAAAGTGCAGTGGAACATGAACTCATAAAAAGGCTCAGTTTGCAAATCAGCAGGTCTAGAAGATGGCAAAGACAATGGACAACATGGGGCCAGAGAACTCTTTATACTCATGTGGTTTACAAACAAACAAGTAAGTTTATGATTAAACTTGTTTGTAAGACTCAGGCTAACGCTAGCAATTCTTTATGCCTGCTCTTCTCATCAAAAGTGATCAGTCACTGACTTTAAGCTCACATCTGAACATATTCCTTGGTTATTTAATAAATAATTTAGCATAGAACTGTATTCAACTGAGTTAACAGCTCATTAAACTATTTAATATCTAGGCAAGCAACAGTTCAGATAGTACATTTTTTCAGATTATTTATTTACATGTAGACAGTTCGTACTGCCATCAGCACATGATGCTTTTCTAGTGCTCCAAGCCCTTCCACGCAGCAGTAACCTCTTCCAGCACCACCTACTCTTTGGATTTCTCTCAGAAGATATTACACAGCCACATACCTGTGAGCGACTCAGTGACCACTGCAATAATTTCTATTGGCTCTACGTAATCACTGTCACCTTGGTGCCATGACTGCTCAGCGTTCAAGTTCTGCAACATAAGCTTGTTACAGGTTACGTTCACAGATCCATTTATCTGCAATGTAGAAAAAAAAAAAAAAATGTTGAACCAGCAAAGACAAGGACACCTTTCCATCTACAACAGCTTATTTTTCCTTAGCTCTCCCCATATTCAAGTTCTGGAGTGTCAACACCAGAAAATCATGAACACTGATCTTTATGTTTTGCTTTCAGTAACTATTTTTATTAAATCCAGTAGAGGTTTGTTAATTTTTAGATCCAATGATGCCTTATGGAGAAAGTTAGGGGGTTTTTTCACCCCTAATATCCAGAAATACCCAGTTCTACACAGCCAGAATAGTGGTGCCTACGCTTTACAGAAAAATACAATTAACAGGTGCCTGCCTAAGGAGGGGGTAATACCCTATCCAACATCCCTGGGCTCAGAGTTTCTGTAGGCTAAGTGCCACTGAAGGCACTGAAGTCAGCCAACAGAAAACAACAGGCACAACATTTAGCAGTTTTAAACATAGTCCACAGCTCAAAAGTAAAATGCCTGATTTTGCAAAAGGATGCCATAAATCTATCACCACATTTAAGTCTTCAGATCAAAACTGCATGCCTTTTTAAATTTCATGCTCCAAGTTACAACTAGTACAGTAACTTCAATGTAATTCCTAGGCAATTAGTAGGCAAAACACTTTGGTCTTTACCATGCTAGATCTCCACCTAGACAACTGCAGTGGTCTCCTCTGGCCTTTTAACTTAGGGCTGAGTGTGCAGGGGTACACATGGGGCCAGGGAGTGTTCCTGAGCTTGGGCCCCCCATCACCTACACTGCTACAGCAGCTCCTGGAAAGTTTTTCTAGCACTCTCCAAAATAAATCCCAGCCACAGTTCAAGGAACCACAGTGGCCAAGTATCTTTCCCAACAAGCAGTCTGAATGTAGCCTCTTTGCTCCAGAAATTAAAGAGAGTTTAATGCTATCCATGCAAATTACTCCACAGACCATGCCAGCTGAATGAAGTCAGTGCTCAAGAATGTAGGTTAAATATGCCTGGGACCAAAAGGAGACATAGGCCTATAGTTTACGACACCACAAACTGCTAACAGAAGACTTACCTCCATTGTTGTTGTTATATTTCTCTTGTTTGTCCAGTAAGAGACAGAAAGACAAGTGAACGTTACAGTTCCCTTTACTGGTTTTCCATATGTGTACCTGAAACACATCAGTCAAAGTCAAACAACACACCACCTCCAGAGCTTGGGCTCCTGAAGAGTTCCCAAGGCAAAAGATTCTACTAAAATACTTTTACCTGGCCTCAAACATGGCTGTGCTGCTCTTTCCTGCACATGAGCTCTATAAACTTATTACTATTATCATGGGCTGTACAACATAGGAAAATTAACTATATCAAGCTAAGCTGGAAGCACGTTATTGAATAAAACACCAATGTAGCATCATAACTAATATGCAGAGTTAAAATGGGACATGGGAAAAACAAGTGTTATGCTTCCCAAATGCTGCTAACACAAAATGAGAGATATCAAGATATTTGTACTCAAATTATTTAGTAATGACAGTCCAAAGAAATCATGGCATTATTACATGGCAAACATAATTTGCAGCTGTAGCAAACCTGAAAACTGTAATATACTCACTTCTTAGAATTCCATTAGCAATCTGCAGGCAGTGAGCAGTAATAAAATTAAAATTTTGTATAAATGTTTCCAATTTATATAAAAGACAAGCCATTACATTATCAGATTCAGAGAGAGAAAGGTGAGGGGAAAATAAACCAAAATCATTCTACTCCATCAGTAGTAATACATTCAGATGTGATAACTTTAAGTACTTGAAATTATTATGGATTTGATTGGCAGCTACTTAAGAAATATCAAAGCTGAAAAGCAGAGGGAACGAATAATCAAATAGCATAGTTACAGGAAGAACTCTGACAACAGTCTTGCACCTGAACTCAGACTTTCCAAGAAGACATAATTACAGTAATGAGCTGCCATTAACCTTGAAATTATACTGCTATTGGGTAGCATCTCTGTACTTAGCTTAATCTAATAACATTCCAGACATGAGAAAGGAAAAAGGTTTTATGACATCTACAAGTGTAAAGGAGATATAAACTCTTTATATACAGAAGCATTATGCCTACGAAAACAGTCATAGGAAATGAAGTGATTCCCTATAAATAATTATGACTTATCAGTAAAATTTTGGCACTGCTGAGATTCAGTCTCAGACAATTCACTGGCATCCAAGTCTGGATTTATTGCAGCAGACAGGTACACTTTCAAATACCTTATGAGAGCCTAATGAAGGAGCTAAGTACTCTGCGAAAGACCAAAACAACTTAGGAAACCAAATTCACATTTGCATATAATGAAATCCAAAGTAAAGTAGAATGAGGAAAAATTAAGGAAAACTCTCTTTAAAAAAACTGCTCTTCATTAGAAACCAAGATGGTTTACAGGTTGTATTGTCTCTAGGAAAGGAAGCCTTTTCCCAAAAGTCCAAACATTTAATTTCAATAGCTAGTTAATCAATCATTTCTGCATTTCACTTATAAACGGAGTGCTTGTTTAGAAGTTATGTATTTTTTGGAATTAAACCCAAGAAAGACCTTTTATTTTAGGTTTTCCTGAATGCATCCATCAGGTAAACTATACCTGGCCCTAATCTTCTCAAAATAAAATTAATTTCTATTTGACATTAATGCATACTAATTTTTTTCTAGATATTTGTTCAGCTGAAAAATAAAATATTATCTATACAACAGTCTACAGTGAAGTCTCTTCTGAATTTCTCAAGAGTTTTTAATTCTGCACTCATTTACAGGGATAGGTATTTTGTTAGGCAGGAGAGGTCTATACTTCTAATCCACAACATGGATAAAATGGATCAAGAAGGATGTACATAGAAACTTGCATAATTTTTCAACTGATCTAATAAAATATAGTTACTCTACCAACAGAATTTGACATGATACATTAGAGAGCACCATAAAAGAGCCCTAAGATCAAAAAAAAGCCTCAAAATACACATTATAAGCAGAAGACTCAAGAAATTTTAAGTAGCTGAAAATATCTTGACTTTAGTCTAGAAATACTTTTACCAGACCAAAAAACTAATTAAAAGCCTGAAGATCTAACATTGTTGTAACAAAATCCAGTAACTAGAAATGGAAGCTAGCCAGCTAATTTTGATTACAAGGTACTTCTTCAGCATTCTAAATGTGAGGTCTCACTTTGACACTTAGACACTCACAATAATATTTCTTAAGTGCGAGGGTGACAATGGTATCAATGTTATACTTACTTTGCAGTGACAACACCAGTTACATCTTCCTCTCTCAAAGAGTAGTATAATGGTGTTGTTATCATAACATCAAATTTTGGTAAAACTAAAAAAGAAAAATAATTACATTAAGTATTAAATTCACACAAGAAATAATATCTTTTTCTTTTCTTAAGTAATAAGGATATAACATGTAATATGATAAAGACTACTACAGTTTCCTAAGGAATATAAGGTAAGATGTACTTTTACCCAACCTTATGCATGCCTCAGCCTAAGAATTTTTGTTGAAGGAAAAACACCAAGTATCATATGAGCAGCCTGCATGCAAACTTATAAGGCTCAAATATAAAACATTTAACCTATTCAGCCTTTACAGAATCATCAGCAAGCTTCATGATCAGACATTATACAGATATTTTGGGATGAACAAATTGCCTGCACTGTCCTGGGAAAACAGGGACAATAACTGCATCTCATAGGCTTAAGATAAGTATTTTAGAAGTTGTATGACATCCAGACATTACAGTAGTAGGTCATTAAAACTACCAAGATAAACAGGCCAGCTGATAAGATGATGTTTTTTCCTAGCACAGAGTCAGACTCAGAGAAGCAAGAGATATGGAAATTAGTTTTTCTTGGAGTATTCAAAAGGTTCATGTTAGCCAAGGGAAGCTAGTCTTCTGAATGCTAAATTAATGGAGAATCAAATACCAATTTTTGTCACTAATAACTGCCCTTAAGTAACACTTACCATATTCCATCACTTTAAATCTTTGATAATGAACTTGACCCTATTGAAAAAAAAAAAACATATATAAGCACACACATACAATTGTGGTTAGATTAGCAAGTTTAATATACCTTCTAGTCATATTCAAATTAAATTATCATTTCTGAAATGATGTGATTTTAAATCATGGCTCAACCATTATCAGCTCCTGTTGTGGAGCTCCTGCAGGAACCAGTAGTATGTATTTGCACCATGGAAGGATGCAGGAAGCTTACATGTGGCAGATTGTAAGTATATACAATGGAGAACTCAGACAGCTTCAGATCTGCAGACATTCACATATGGCTGGTTTCTGTACAAAAAAACCCAAATATCCAAGCTAGCTAGCATAAATCTACCTAGCATAAGTACTCACATGATGAACCACGGCTGACCCACCAGCAGTATCTTTGCTAGCTCATTTAAAATTAACCCAAGTATCTCTATACAAAAGGGAAGCTTCTACAGTGTTTATCTAGAGGCCAAGACCATATCAAAAGCATGTATACTCTTAAGGTTCTTCATTTACTCAAAAGGCAGCTAAAATTTTATTACTTATTTCAGCAGGGATATTCTTGGGTTTTATCTCCCTGTTGTATTTATTTGTTAGTTAAAAATCAATGGAAGAAAAACAAACATATAATATATTGTTACTTGTATTCTCTTCTAATTTCCTATTTTTCTAATTTTTTCACTTATTTCCTGATTTTCCTCAGGAGGGTATCTGAAAGTATATCCTGGCATATCTTTGAGATGTGGTGCATCAGGCCATATATTGCACATCATTGGGAAATTCATTTAAACATTTTTTTCACTCTCTACACATTAAAGATTCAGCAGCTATTTTAGTTCATCAGTACAATGACAATTGACCAAAAAGTCATGGTAGTTGGCAACATAAATTTTGGGGGTTTTTATCTTACTTGATTGTTCTTCCTTGCTAAAGCATAAGTAACCCTGACCAAGCATGTACATCGTTTGTCTGTAGACATATAACCCTCATTCAATGAATTTTTTACAGCATCATACCAAAAGCTCCCACCAGCAGGGCAATGGAATGAGGTGATCTACCAGCAGCACCTGGAAGTGGAGCTCTGAATCCCAGCTGATCTGCCTGACATAGGGATGATACTGGAGCAACTATCTTCCAAGAGGAAAATTTAAGATCAGCTGGGCTGGAAGAATGGGCCTGATTCTCCAATTCCCAAAGGACATGAAGGGAGAGGCTCCTTTTAAAAGTCTATTTTGCCTCTTCACTTAAGGCTCCTCTGGGAAACATGGGAAAGATCAAGACAGACAACAGTCTGTCACTAGGAGTGACAAAACTGGCTGTTTTGAAAGGTTAACATCATCAGCTGCTGCTCAACCACATAATGAGGTTATGCTGGTGTAGATCAGAAGTCTGATTACTTCGATCATTCCTGAGAACAGTGACACCACTACAAGTTATCATATGTGCTGGAGTATCTCAGTGAATAGTTCGAAGTGTGGGGCAAGGGACACTGAATATGGAATTCCAATTGTCAGGTAGCATCAAGATATGTCAGATGGGAATGAGAGTCTGAGGCAAGAGAGAATAAACTGAGAACTCCTGTCAGAAAAAAACCCTAGGACCAGGATCCAAGCTGGAAACAGTTATAACTGATGTCTCTTACCTGATCAACAACTTCGCAAATTAGGCATCTCAGACCAAACCCCTTAAACCTCTATATTTACACTTTTCCTAGTAAAAGACTTCTATCCAAGTAAAAATCAGAATGCTACCAATTTCATTATTAAGTCACTCATCACCAAAATAATTGCCTTATTTATATTCCTAGATTTGAAAAGATATATGCAGAATCTGCTATTTTCACAACATTTATGCAGATCACGGTCCTTAGCTACAGCACAAAATGCTACAGCACTGACATGCAGTCCACAATTAGATTACTATCAGTTAATCTTAAGAACAGGTATCTCAGGAAAATAACCTGTAGTGAATTTATCTCATGTCTGGTTCTCTGTACATCTTTTATTTCCAATGTTAAGCACATATACACACACACACACACATATATATATATATCTTACCCTTGCCTTTAAGCAAACCTTGAACACAACATTACCCCAGCTAAAAAAAAATAAATAAAAAATAAAAAAAAGCTAAAAGAACTGTAAGCAGTAGAAAACAGAAAACATGGATTAAAGTAAGACTAGCACCATTTCTAAAATGACAACCTTCATGACAGAAAGCAAGCTGCACTTCACAGTGCAGGGAAAGGAAAAGACCCTACTAACTCATCTTGATGATTTGAAGATTTGAACACCAAGCCAGATTTCCCACTAACGGACACATTTCAGACAAACTGGTTTGGAATAGGACAAGTAACAGCACTTCAACCACTCTGTATCATTTTAGTTCCTCAGGGCAGGGCTGCCTCTCCAGCAAATATTGTTCAAGTATTTTGAAATGGAAGCTGTTAAATCATTTTCCAGGAGTGGTGGCTTTTGAGACAGGCAGTTATTTATATATATACAACCCAATAGATTTTTTTTTTTTTTAAGATAGGAAAACAACATGATACCTATTCTTCTTGTTTCCAGCACTGCTTTTGTCTGGATGATATTTGTCTTCCATGCCTTTCCTTGCTTCTTAAAACACTCACCCTTCTAGACTATTAACATTTTTCTCTAAATCAGCATTTCTTAAACTACAAAACACCTATTACATTCTGTGCATACTGCCCAGAGTATTAAGAAAACAATGTAAAAAAGAGATCCATATGGGTGTTCCGAGATCGTGAGGATGATGGAGCTTTTCTGCAGTTAAGCCTCAGATGCTGTGGACCCTGCTACCTAAGAATCACTAAGAACTACAGTTCAGATTTTGCTCTGCTGTGATGAACCAGTCCTGTTTGAAGTCATTTGGGTCTAATCCAACAAATGAGATCACAGGAACTGTTCCCCCCAACATTTTTTCTTCTTCTTTGGCAATTGAAAGTCCCTGAAACTAATCTGGTCTAGGTCTATTTTCTTATTTGTTTCTGACATTTATGTGTGTCACCAATTATAGCATCAGGAAAGACTCTGGGCGTGGTCTCAGGGCTTTGCCCTGAAAAAGCGCAGCGCTGGCAGCGGCTGTACTCCCATGGCTACCCTGCCATCTCTCAGCCTGTGTCAAAAACAACCCTCCACTTATGCTTTGCAGCTAAATAAAACAGATTTTTATCTAGCCAGAACTAACACAAGCATTTATATATAATTTTTATATATTTATATTTATACATTTATATATAATATGCTTTATTTTCACATGTAGGAAATAAATATCAAAATAAAACTCCATATAAATTCTCAAACTTCTGTTGAAATCCACCAGCACGGTCTTCAGAAACTAAGCAGTCTCATCAACATCACTAGTATTCACACTATCAAATCTTGATTAACTATCAGTGCTCATTTACAAACTACTGAATACACAGCCAGTTCCAAAGTTTTTACCTACAGTCTGATTTTGAAGGAGAGTGACACGTTTTTTTAAGTAATGATATAACCTCAAACTCAATGGATCAAATGCGAAATCTTTAGCTGACCTAGCAGGAAAACACCACAGAATCCACTGTGGATACACTGTAACATACATAAAACCTCAAAAGTTTAAAATTTCAAAGTGCAAAGCATGTAATCAACCCCAGTTGATTTTGAAAGCTGCTTTATGACTGAAGCTTTTTAAAAAATAGAATACTCTTCAAAAATATTTTAGAAAGCCGTCATTGCAACTGAAACATTACTACTCTTCAATATTTGATCATAAATCTACAAATAACAACTCCCATAAATTAGATTATAAAATGTCTTATAACTAGGAACAACTTCTGGTCGGAGATGCCTACTACTAAAACTCAGCAACTAAAAGCCTTTCAGCACCAGGCTCCACAACAGGAAGTATAAGATATCCAACTAAAATACAAGGTGGAGACTTGGGAACCAGACTGCAATTATTCTGTCTTGAGTTTTCTTGGAACAGCTGTACTAACACCTGAACTCTTATTAAAAAGTACTACAGGATGTTTAACAGGAGCAAGCAGCCAGAGCCTGATTTAAAACAGGACTCAGAGGCAGTACTTCCAGGAATCCAGACTCGGTACACTTGGGAACTGATCTCTAACCACTGGAAGGGAAACATTATTTACTGACCTAACAACAGTCTTTAAAGACAAGAGGGAAGCTTGAGATAGAAAGGCTAGACAGCTGACTATTTAACTAGAAAACTCAGGTCATGACATCAGGGTAGCTAAGTCACGTAGAGATCAGCCTGGGTTCACCACCTGAAGATGTTCCTAAAGCCCTGAGTAGATCCATAAGTTGTGCTGGACCACACATGGACACAGGGCAAGCAGTGCTAGTTAAGGATAGGTATATCTAATAAAAATTCCAGACATACACCAAGTATTCCTTAGCAGTAAATCCAAGCTCTCAGTGACCTCTGCTATTAGGAAGGGATTGGTGAATCCATACAATTTACATATGACACAGAAAAAAACTGTACCTCCCTTGGACAGCAGGAGTATCCAGGCAATAGCCAGGAATATCCACTTGGAGTGATCCAGATCACTCACTAGCTTTCACTGAACACCAACTAAATATGCACCACATCACCTACATACAGACAACTACTCGTCTTAAACCTCAAACCAAATCCCACTCCATAGGACCTTGTATTTCAGGACATAAGCTCACTTGTAACCAAGAGAATCAAAAAAGGGTTTCTCATCAGAAAAAAATAATTTCCTTTGTTCTGCAAGGTTTCTTGCAGGTTTCCTTAATCCAATACTAAAACATGCTATCAGAAAAACAAGTCTGTGAGACAATCCACTAGACAGACCTACTGTAGTAGTGTGAATATTGCAATAGTTATTTAATATATTCTGCACATGATAACCTTATCCAATGTAAGATGCTGTGTAGGCACATGCTATAGAAATAATGCATATTGCTTAGTAATTATATTCTTTTAACATAGATTTTGAAAATTAAAGCAAAACAGGTGTGACTGAGGGAGAAAAAGGAGTCTGAAAGTGAACAATGTAAGCTTCTGCGTTCTTAGGGTTGCTGTTTTATTCCCACAGGATAAGAATTGTAAGAATAGACAGGTTTTTCTGAACTCCAAAGACTACAGCTCCTTTTTTTTATATAATATACCGTTCTTTTTCTCCTCTATTTCAATTTTCAATTCAAAGACTGTAATGACAGAAGGAACTATTTAGCCTGCCCTGCTTTTATCCCAGGTTTGGTTACTCAAGTATTCAGCTAGTCCAGCAACCTGCATGATTATAATGCATATTCCAAAAAGGCAACCATTCCTGACTCTAAAACACTGAGTAACAAAGCTCTCACTGCTTTTTTGTTGTTGTTGTTGTTTTTGTTTTTTTGTTGCAGTGATTAAGAGCCTCCTTGATGAAAGTCATATATATGCCTAAGAGAATTAGTCTGGCTTCAATTTATATTAGTTGGTTCATACTATGCCTTTTAAAACCTGTAACGGTATTCACAGACTGTAATCAATAAATCCACTGATTCATTTGATCCTTTGACATACAGTCAACAGCTCAGACTTCTGCAGTCTCCCACCATGGAGCTTTCTTCCCCAGCTCCATCTGGAAACTCTGTCATCAGTTTGCATTAGAAACACCCTGGGTGAGTGTTGATCCACCCTTCTTTAACAGCCTTTACATACATTGCTGTTTTTCATTAGGATTTTGTACAATGAAAAGCCTTTTAAAAAATCTGTTACATCAGTAAATCTACCTTATTAACCAAATCCATAATAGCCTTAAAGAATTAAATTCTTTATCAGTGGAATCCCAAATCACCTTTGTCATTGTTTTTCTCACGCCAGATGACAGGTCTAGAGTTTCCCATGTTACGTCACTTACTCTGTTAAGGACATTCATCTTCTGCTGGTCTTCTCCAATCTTCCCACACTGAGATTTACTTAAACGACATAGAACCACCACCTCTATTAAATGCTTCCATCTCTGCCACATAATTACTGTTTCCTCACGTTACTGGGCTCTTCCACCACTGGATTTTCTTTTGTTCTTAGCAAACTTTAAAAACTCTCTCATACTTTTACTAACAATCAAGTTTGCCTTGGGATCTTTAGATTTCCTATAAATATGCAAGCATTCAGACTTTCATTTATATTTCTATCTATCTCCTAGTTCCCCTTTTATCCATTTATCAAATGTAGTGTTCCTTAAACATTAACCATTTTCTCTGTCAATGACAAAACAAATCTCATTTCTGTTCTGCCCATTTACCTTTTCCCAAGAGACCATTCTGTTAAATGTGCCAAAAGCATTTTACAGTACTTTCCACATTGAACTGTCTCCTGTAACAATGGTGAACAGAAAAAGATAACCTAGTGTGATAATCTAGTGTGCATTATCCCAGCCCCCAGACAGTCTTCATGACACTGAGCATTTAGAGCTCTAAGAACCCCAAACACTGCATTCAATGTCACACTCAATGCTAAAACCCTAAGCTTTAAAAATGTAATAGTAGGGAAAAAGAGATGCTCTTAATAAAATATAATAAAGACAACCTAGGAAGGAGTGTAACTCCAGTAGATCTAACATGAAGGCAAATGCCCAGTCTTTGTCAGCAGCCAAGGTTCAACATCTAGAGAACTGCATCAACCAGCGTAGCCAGCAGTGACACTGTGCCAGCCTGAGCCTCGGGGCTTTCCAGTTAACAGTTCTTAACGGACTGTACTTCTTTGAATTTGTCCAGACATTTTTTGATCTCACCTGAGTTTTCAGTATTCACAACACCCGCCAGTGCTGTGTTCTACAGTTCAGTTATGCTGTTTTAATTGTTTTGAATTGGTCTTCATCTCCTTCACCTGCTCCCCTCTAGCTACACATTGGAAGAGACAGTGAACAAAATGTTCCTTATTTGTCTCCTCCCTGTTACTCATTACTTCAGAGACATTCCCACACTGTCATATGTTTATTATGCTCATTAACCTTACATAGTACACACTAGATGGCTAAAATTTAGAATACCATCTCCTATGGCTTACTGACATTTCACTTCACTCTTCTGTTTTCTCACAGCTGTTTCATTAGCCCAGATGAATCTAAGGCATTTTTCTTTCAATTTTACTTTTTTTTTCTTTTTCTTTTTAGTTTTGTTTCAGTAGGGAGTGTCACTCATATTCAGTTCCTAAAAATACAGCTGCTGTAGTTGCTTCAGCAGTGTCCTCCTGACTTAAGGATTACTCAAGACTTTGCAGAAAGCCCAAGCAAAATTTCACAAACACTTTTTCACCTGGCAAACAAGCTGTTGAAGGAGTCCACCACTGTCACCAGCTTTTGTTCCCATACTTGAGCCACTCTTCCCCACCTCCTAAAAAGCACCTATGCAGCTGTGAGTGGGGCTGTGCTGTCAACCACATCAGTGAGCTGGTCTGGGTTAGGCAAAATAAAACACAGAGATGCTTTTCAATTCAGGTCACTTCCCTGACACACTTTAGATCTCAGCCTTACTACAGCTGCCTCCATGTGACTGAGAAGCTATTGAATAGCAGCACAGGCATGGGAAGGAGCAGCTGAGCACAGGGACAAGAGCAGGAACATCTCAAAACATTTTTCCCATCAAAGACAATAGTAACAGCTTCACACCCATATGAGAATGTGTTTGAAAAATCCAGTCCTGACACTCACTTGAGCACCACTCCCACCTACCTCAGCCTATAGAAATCTAGCAAGCATATAACTAGTACTGGCAAATATTACTCTCAAGTAATATGTGATCACATGAGTTTTTCTGCTTTCTACTCCATCATCTCCCTTATTAGGGAACATTAAGCAGTCCTGTTTGTACTTGCTAAATGTCTCTGAAGGTCCACTGCAAGCCAAGTCGGAAATGCAATTCCCAAATTACTGGAATTTAAAGCAGGCTGAATAAACCTGACACACAGAGTTTTGAACAGCTAAACTTCCAGTTCTTCTTACAACATGTTCCACAGTGTATGAGAAGTGAACAGCTTAAAGGAACTAACTGATAGAACTATTACCAATAGCGATGTGCAAACTAGATCATACTAGTTTTGTTATGTAATAGTCCTGCTTTACTATTAATTCTTTCTATTTTACATAGTTATTTTTTCCTCAGTAACTCCTTAGTCATTGCAAATTGCTGAAACACCCCTAAAACTAGGCACAGATTTGTAAATGACAGTCTTTGATTCCACATCCCTTGAGACAGTGACTGGTTATAAAGCAGGGCACAATGAATTTCTGTATATTCACTTACAAAATAAACATGAGGGCATTTAACTTAAAAAAATACATTAGTAATATTAATATAAAAGAAAAAATAACATTTAACAATAACATTTGTATTTTAGAATCAAAACACAGACCTTAGGATAAAATACATATGCTTTTTTATATCTTTCCTTACAAAACCATGTACTATTGAAAATCTTGTGAAGTTTGCATAGTATCTTGGATTTGCCATGGGAGAAGGATTTCTTTTTCTCATAGTCCATGCTTATTTCTCGTTTTGCTTCACCAAAGTAAACACAAATTCATTCATATCTATCAGGAGAAATGAAATCTCTCTGTGATTTGGCAATGTTAATACTCACGTTCACTTCCACCTCTATGGACCAGTCTCCTAGTGGAGGGTTCATTGATAACTGAAATTTTTTTGAAACTACGCCCAAATCACCCTCCTCCATCAACCACTGCTGAATCAATTTCTTCCGAGGGTCCTAGGAGAAAAGTCAAGCTGCATGTTAAACATGAGTGGTCTTGCTAGCATGATTTCGGTAGCAATACATATGATCTTTATTTGTCACAAAGTTAGAACATATGACAAACTACAATGTATAACTAGGTTCCTGTGGATACTTACTCGGATATATATATTCAGAGATGCTTTGTAAGGTTTGAGATCAGGATAGACGGTGACAATCCGAAACATCACATCTTGTCCTGGTTTATACATAGATTTATCAGTCTGGATGAATACAGAGATGCTCTTTGGCATGTACATCAAGCTGGTACGGTTAGAGAAGATGCGCTGGCCATCAGCATGGCCTTCCACCAGTAATTCATAATTGCCAGAAGCACTGTTCAAAGGTAGCTAAAAAGAAAATAGTGACTCTCTGTTAACTATCCAAAATATTCCTCAAGATATTACTATTCAAAAAAAATTGACAAAGATCTGACATATTCCTGAACTTGTCAACTTAGGTAAATTCCTGAAAAAAAGAAAAAAGATTTCAAGGCTTTAAAGTGTCATTTCAACAATTACCTGAAAACGTGCTAGCAGAAGCAACTTCTCAACATATTTGCATCTATTTTTCAGTAGTAATCGGGTTTTCAACAATGTAGGTATCTAAGTATTCATATACCATTCACAGACTCACACACACACACATACATTGTACTCTATTCACAGTTATTTTGAAATTTATTTGGTTCAATTCTGGAGACTAATTTTTTTCTGACTTCATCACTTTTTGCTAATGAATTTTCCAAAAATAAAAGAGCTGAAGAAGCTATTTGCAGGCAAGATAAGCAGGACAGCAAGAAAACCTTGCACTTCTTTTTACAAGCTTTAGCTTCATGTCCCATGGGGTAGAAAAATCAAATTCAGAATTAAGATCTCATGAGGTGAGGTACTGTTTTTCAATAGAAACCTTACTGATTTTGTCTCATTTCAGTTTAACGATTCATAATTTCAGCACATATTGCAACTCATATAGAAATCAAAATAATTTTTCTTTCCACAATACTAAGGAATAAAGGAAGAGACATTTTACATGGTTAACTTATTTAGGATAGACATAGAAGGCTCCTTCAGTGCTGTCAGCAAACACAGACAGACATCACCAGCAAGGAAATTAAGACCACGTAAGATCAGAATAACCACGCACAGGTCTCTGTCTCTCCAGTGGACAGAGGAAATCTAGAGCTCATAATTCAGATGCATAATTCAGTTAATTTCCTAAAGTTAGGTGGGAGGAATCCCAGCCACAGGGGCCAAAAGGCTCAAAGCAGAGCTGCTGCAGCACACAGGAATTTCACGTCGAGCAGAGCCTGGACAGACAAGGAATGACCCCAGGGACATCCCAGTCCAGATGCTGGCTTCTGTGCTGCTGTCTGCTTAGGAATGTCTCTTTGAAGAAGGAAAAGGGTTTTAACACAACACACAGCTGGTTCCAACAAGTAGCCCTGCTAAAAAGCTTAAGAGCCACAGGCTTCTGTTTGCAGTTACTGCAGTAAATCTGGAGTAAAACTCTGAAGTCAAGACAACTAAAACAGACAGGCTTGCATTTTTCAACATAACATATGGAAATAAAGCACTCCTCTTGCACTGGTAATGAAAATTACAGCTGTTAACTCACCAGGCACAGCACTTCAAAAGTGTCCTACCAAGCTCTGTAATAAAAGGCTGTTGTGCTGTCAAAACTCATTTTAGGAGCACACAGTGAAGTAACAGAAATTCCAAACAGGGAAAAATGTCACGGGGCATCAAATGAGGTAGATGCAAATTTCTGTATCTAATACATTTCCTTCTCTGTGTGTTTACCTATAAAGAGGAATCAACTACAGTTTCATCCCTCTCTGTTGACTTTCTGTTTTTTTAAACAAGGCAAGAAAAAAAAACAGGAAGGGAAAAAATAAACAGGCTCTCTTTTTCACCCATGAGCACATGTATGATGACACAGGAAGAAGAGATTCCCCCTTTAAAATCTGGAATTATATAACCAAATTTTAGGTGCAAAGCACCACACTGAAACAGATTCTGTGTTTTCTTCAGCTGCAGGTTTTTGTATACACGTTGCCAAGAACATATGATTCACATATTTCAACACTCTCCAAGTTCCACGCCAAGTATTCTGGAATATATTAAATAGGAGGAACAGCCTTAGTTACTGCATCTATCAAATATTACATCAAAATTAATTAAATAATGTGTATTCCCTAAAAAGCAGGCAGGATTCCCTACAAGAAATCCAGGAAACGTTATAAAAATTCAAAATCAAAATGGGGGAAAAATAAGATTATTTTGTCTCATCATAGCAGTGAATTGTACTCTTACAGCATTATTTTAACATACTTGCAAGGACTGTCTTTGATTTCTTCTTTAAAAGCCTGTAAATGCCACTTAGAGACTTCATATATTTTTCTGTATCTGAATAATGACAGATAGCATGGGTTTCTCCCTTGATTTTTATACTTTTTATATTTCAAAAGATTTTTCCTTCCTGCAACACATGACAAAACTGCCTGTTGTACCTTTCTTGATGTAAAAGCCAGAGGCAATGAAGTTTGCATTGCCACAGCAGTGTTTTAGTACAGCTGAGGTGCAAAGTAACCCACCTTCTGGTTCACACATCTATGCTAACAGAAATTACACTAACACAACACTGCCAGAAGGTCACTGATACAATAATGGTGACTATTTACCTCAGCCTCACCCACTCCTTCTCTAAAGGGTTGTTTCTCAACCCAAATATGAGCAAGGCAGCTTTTAACAGTAGGTAGTAGAAACTTGCTGTGAAAATATTTTATCTTAGTCAATACATCCCCCAAGTGAATGGTATTACTATCCCCATTTTGACACTCCTAATGTAAGAGAGAAAAAGGCCATCTCACATACTTCTCCTGACCACAGCAGCTACGGTCACGAGCACCTCAAACAAGGATGCTACTGTTTCCTCTGGAAAAAATGACAGCTGAAACCAGAAACTTATTACTCACCTTCTACTACCAGCCAGCTACATTTTGGGCAAAAAATAATTCTACCATGGCTACATGAATGAAAAACACATCTTACTATTTAAAAATGAGCACGTTTTCCTCACTTCAGATAGCAGCGAGAGAGGGAGGAAATCACCTCACCTGGTTTTAGGTGCTTGAACACTTTAAGACCTGTTCAGATTATATTAAGGAACCTGTTGATTTATTCTTTGTTGTTGTTTGGTAATTTACAGTTCGTACTGATGCATTTCAAACTAGTAGTCTTCGTGAAGTTGAGCTCTCATTGTCATTGCTTATTCATCTATCAAGTAATTCCAGATTATTTCATCAGATACACAGTTTATTTAAGATCAGAATTTAAACCCACTGGATTTAGGGATACTCAGATTTACAGATGTTTAAAATACTAAAGACTTTTTTCCTGACACAAATACATAATCCTTTAGATTGAGTTTTCAAGATGAACATCCAGGATTATAAATTCAGGATTCATACTCAACACACAACTTGATATTATACATTTTCATTGACTAGTTAGCTTATTACATACTTTCGCCAAATGTGCATTTCCAAATCCTTGAGAAGACTGTGTATAAATACATTTTTATTTTAGTATTTCTCAATTATTGCTTTGCACAATTCTTTCAGATCTAATTAGCCCTCATGGTGTGTCCGAAATAGAGATGTAGGTATCAGCCAGTCAAAAAAACCACAAAGCAAAGTTCTGTATTCAAGTTTTATGATAGCTTGTGCTAATGTTGGAAATCAGCTCCCAAATCCTGTAATTACTTGTAACAAGCTGCAGAACACTAGATCTGAAACCTCTTTGGCTTATTGGTCAGTAAATACACTCATCAGAGAATGTGAAAATAACCAGGATCACATACAAAATACATCATCTCATCAGCAGCAACTGATGAAAAGTTACAGAGACTCAACATTTTCTGAGGAAGGAGGAAAGGAAAGAAATACTTACTACTGGAAGAACAAGAGTCCCAAAGGAATCTGAATAAAAAAGAAGAAATATCACACTGTCAGAAACCTTATAAAAACTTATCAAAACATCAACATTATCAGGTTAATCAGAAAAGCAGTGCTCCTACCATTTTCACACTGCCCATAATACCCAATGGACAACCAAATTCCCTTGATGCAGCTACTCTGGAGCTCAGGGCACATGGACCCTCCAGCCAACACACATGCAATGGCTGCAACCAGCTGGCCAGCATGCACATGCTAACTGGCCAGCTGATTGCTGCCAAACACCATCTGGACATGAAACTAAAAAAACCATACAGCCTGGAGCAACTACTGCATTAGTCAGCATTGACATACTGTGTTTATACTTCATTCAACATCTCATTCCCCACATTTACTCCTCCCAAGTCCTGTCAAGGCCATTGTCAGCCACCATTAGGTTACAGGATAAGCAGCTCATCTCCACAGACACATGAAGGAGCATGAACGAAGGATGGCAGGTGGGGGGACCCCAATAACACCCAGCCCCACCCCAGGGGAGCGCTCAGCCCATCACACACCCATCACCACAAGCCCAGAGGCACACCAGCAGGAGGGAACCCCAATACTCCAGTCAGAGACGTGATCCTCCCACCATCAGGCGACCAGACTGAGCAACTCCCTAACAATCACTGCCATCCCAAATGTGCTAAAAGCATCAGCCAGAGCAGAACAGCTCAGAAAAACTGAAATACAGTACTCAAATAATGGTCTGAGGGTGCCAATGGTGTCCCAGCTGGGAGCCACCTGAACAAGGAGGGCACGGTTTGGCACCGCTGTCCTCGAGAACAACTTCCCTCCCAGGTACCACTGCTCTAAGACCAAAGCATCCCTCTGCTTCCGCAAAGAAGCTGATTCTGTAACTCCTTCACATGTAATAGAAACCTAGGATATTTTGTATTAATCTCCTCTGTAGTTTAGTAGGTGACTACTTTTTGTAGTCATTTTTATCAAGATTAATAACTTTTCTAGAAGGAATAAAAAAGGAAAAGACTTTAAACTACAGATTATTAGAGAAAGGCAAAACAGCAAAAAACTGCTTTAATTGTGGTCACTCCTTCTGGCGGTAATCTCCTACCTGGTGATTTCACTGCTATGAAACAAAGACAGCAGCGTGGTAGTATGTCTATGCCAAACCACTACCTCTACGACAAACTAAAGTTGCTTCTTCACTAGGCACCAGCTCTTAGCCTCCTCTTCACCAGACAGATACAGTCCACCTCTTCCTCCCTTACGCAGTAGATGGAAGATACGTGATACCTTTTGCAGGGCTGCGAAAGTATGAACTCCAGTCTACAGCAACACTACTCTGTTTGGTGGGGGCTGATATCCATGTTCTCTGTTGAACATTTTCCTTTACATTCACATAGACTGAAACACCTTTACAATCTATTCAATCCTCTACTCCACGTTGTGGTTTAACCTCAGCAAGCAACTAAGCACCACACAGCTGCTCACTCTCTCTTGCCTGGTGAGAAAACTTGTGGGTTGAGATAAAGACAGTTTAATCAGTAAAGCAAAAGCCGTGTACACAAGCAAAGCAAAACAAGGAGTTCATTCACTGCTTCCCATCAGCAGGCAGGCATTCAGCCATCTCCAGGATAGCAGGGCTCCATCACACGTAACAGTTATTCGGGAAGACAAATTCTGTAACTCCAAACATCCTCCCCTTCCTTCTTCTTCCCCCAGCTTTATATGCTGAGCATGATGTCATATGGTATGGGATATCCCTTTGGTCATTTGGGGTCAGCTGTCCCAGCTGTGTCCCCTCCCAACTTCTTGTGCACCCCCAGCCTGCTCACTGGTGGCGTGGTGTGAGAAGCAGAAAAGGCCTTGACTCCGTGTAAGCCCCGCTCAGCAGTAACAAAAACATCCCTGCATTATCAACACTGTTTTCAGCACAAATCCAAAACATAGCCCCATACTAGCTACTGTGAAGAAAATTAACTTTATCCGAGCCAAAACCAGCACACTCCACCTGAACTGGGTGTTCCATTGATTCTGCAGCTCGGATAAGGGCTAAAATTTTCAAAATTATGCACAGGATTTACCACCCTTAAGCAAAGGAGAAACCAAAATTAACCATCGTCACTGCATTACATCACCACAGGAATAAGCAACCAACATATCAATGCATGTGAGTTAATATAACATAATTTTAACTATTTTAGATAATGTGGCTTCAAATATTTTAAGAATCCAAATAAACATGCTGTTAAGCTCCTGGATATCATTACATCAAACAGCCATTAGTGCCACAGCTTTTATTTTAATTATGTGAATAGAATAGAATGGAATAGAATGGAATAGAATGGAGTATTTCAGTTGGAAGAGACCTACAATGATCACCAGTGCCTGACCACTTCAAGCTGACCAAAAGTTAAAGCTTGTTATTAAGGGCATTGTCCAAATGCCTCTTAAGAACTGACAGGCTTGGGGCTTCGACCACTTCTCTAGGAAGCCTGTTGCAGCGTTTGACCACCCTCTTGGTAAAGAAATGCTTCCTAATGGCCAGTTTAAACCTCCCCAACACAGCTCTGAACCACACAACCTGTCACTGGATACCAGGGAGAAGAGCTCAGCACCTCCCTCTCCACTCCCCCTCCTCAGGAAGCTGTAGAGAGCAATGAGGTCACCCCTCAGCCTCGTTTCTCCAAACTAGACAGAGTCCTCAGCTGCTCCTCTTATGTCCTCATACAGGGCTCCCAGCCCTGTCATGAGCTTTGTTGCCATCCTCTGGATGCATTCAAGGACCTTCTTAACATCCTTCTTAAATTGTGGGGCCCAGAACTGCATACAGCACTCAAGGTGAGGTCGTACCAATGCTGAATACAGTGGGACAATCACCTCTTTTGACCAGCTGGTTATGCTGTGTTTGATGGACCCCAGGATGTGGTTTGCCCTCTGGGCTGCCAGGGCACACTGCTGACGCATACTGACCCACATTTTCTTTTGCCGACTCCTTTCAGTTAGACATTTTTATATCTCCTAAAAAGCAATAGGTTTATACTCATCTTTTACTCATTTGTTTCATGGGAGTTAAAAAAAAAATAATAATTTATTGAATTTATGTCCCTCTTGATCCTGGACATAAAAACTTTCCAAGATGAAGCAATCACTTGACCTTTGAACTCCAATAAATGTTAATTTTCTAAGTCAATTAATTCTTTCCTTGAACAGTGGCAAACAGAAGGAAGTCTCAACGGACTGAACAGAGGTTGTCCTAGCTGTTGCCAGAGCGCTAAAGGAAAAATCCCAACCAGCATGTAACATCTATTCAATTTATAACCTAGGTTAAAACAAATGACTCACATCCCACAAATGAAGTTTGTGGGTAGCACACTCCAGTACTTCATTCTGGTATTCAAAAGCTTAACAGGGATGGGTGGCACTGGGCCCTAAGCAAAACAGTTCTTTCCACAACATGTTTATGCTACCGTTAAAGCCACATTTTTTTCCCTATCATTCGTCTCTCCTCTTTACTCAAGAAGTAGCCCATGCAGTTGTTGACTCTGAGCAACCCCAGCCTTTGAGGTTTTCCAGACAGGACTTTCAGGCAAAATACACACTTCTTTTCCCAGTAGCCAGCAGAGAGGGCATCCTGCCCCACTGCCCGGTGGCAGGGAGCCCCACACTCAGCCAAGCTTGCTTGGCACTCAGGGCTACAGGACAACCACCAGTTGGAGAAGAGGAATTACACAGTCCTGCAGATACTCAATTCACAGGCTATGTAAACCCCTCTCAACCTGCTGTTAATTTATTCCCAACATCTGCCCAAATAACTCCATGCTCAAACAATCTCACTAAAAGAGACATCATTTTAGCTAAAGGAAACTTATATCTTCCTAACTCAGCAGAGATGGAATTACGGTTAACTAGGAATAATTTTTTTTAGGGGATTATAATATTTCACTGGTAAAGGAGGCTGAATGCAGGGTAACTAGCAACAACAGACATGGTATAAAGTTACTTCCTGAAATTTTTCTCAGTTGTGTATGAAAAACCTAACCCTTCTCTAGCTCCCATCCCTCTGTGAAATAAGGCTGTGCTAAAGCTGGATTTTGTACGACTGCAACCCACAACACTCTGTCACTAGGAAAAAAGAAAAAAAAACCCAAAAAACACCACCTTTGTCACTGCTGATAATCAGCTATTAACAAGGAAGTGGAACTTAAGTTTTATACACCACATGCATCTGAATAGATAGATATGCACATGGTAAGATTGCCACACTAGCTTTAATCTACCCAACACAGCTAATCATAGCAATGGCTATAGCAGTGACTTCAGTGCGCTGGGAGACATCAAGCATAAATCTGATATTCACACCATAGCTCACACCACGGGGTTTCTATTTCCATCTTTACCCCCACCAATGCAAACACACTAGTACACACGCACCGCAAGGGCAGAGCACTGAAGGGGACGGCTGCACATTGCCCTGTGCAGCACCTAATAGCTTTCAAAGCAACTCTGCACAGAACAGGGCAGGTACTTCATAGCTTTCTCATCAGGGCAGTGCCTGCTTGCCTCCACCTATTTTGAGAAAAACTAGCATGCAAAAGACAGAAATCTTAAGGTGGAAATACTAGGTTTCTTCCATGTGCCCAGGCCTCAGAGACCTAACATCAGTTCTGAACCCAACACAGTCATGATGCAGAGTGAGATGCAGTTGCAGAGGAAGATTTAAATCACAGTCACTTCTTCGTGCAACTTGGAAAGCTTTTACCTTCTGGAGTGGTGCTAGGGAGCTACAGCCTCCCTGGCTGCCTTAAAAAAGCCCAGAGCATCATCTCATTCCCAGCCAGTGAAAATCATAAAAGAGGCTCTGGGGCATGAGGTAATCTTCCAGTTCATGTCACTACATAATTATTTTGTTAGGAACTGAGCAGCCTGGGCAGATCTGAAACTCTTTGGTGTTGCAGTGAATTTCCCCGTCATGCAAGATTTTCCCATGTTCTCAGAAACTACCAAACTGCAATCAATCCCCTGGAACTCTGCTCAGCTACGCCCAGGGATGGCTTCCGATGTGCTCCAGCGAGAGCCACAGGCAAAATATTTCCTTAATGCCAATGCTGAATTGCTGGAATTCGCTATATTTTTCTGCCCACTTGTTGAGTTACAGTTGCATTTAATCGTACAGCAATCTCAGGTCTAGAAGGAGTTAATCACAGTCCAACAGCTATCACGCAGAGCTGCTCTGCTGGAAGCTCTGCTATCATGCAGCTGGACATTTTTACCCACGTGCAGTGTGTAACACTTCCGCATGATTTACACATGACATCAGTTGAGCGCACTGTCCCCAGAAATGGCAACAGTTGTCACCCTCTTACAGCACATCCCTGCAAGGGATCCCTTCAGTTATAAAATAAAGCTCCCAACAATTACAGGTAACTAACTCCAGGCAGTAGAATTAGGTTTAGAAAGGAACCCAGAACAGCTACACCACCTACATCAAGCATCACAGACCACAAAACGCTTTCTCCTGACTCATCACGTCTGCTTTCTGCAGCAGCAGACTAAAGGGCACGACTGCAACAAGCCATGGAGGGGAAAGACCAAGCGAGATCATAGGTCCCTTCTACCGCAAGGGATTAGTTAAAGAAAACTCCCAGCTGGAAGCCATGCCCTTGCTGCAGGGAGAGGCAGGAAAAATTCAGTGGACCATTCCAGACTAATCTTGAGGAAAGTTAAAAAACAAACAACCAAAAAAAAAAGTCACATGAAGTCACATGATCCTTCAAGAAAAAATAATCTTCCTCATCACTCGTAACATCATTTCTCTCACAGAATTCCTGAAGCTTGTACTATATTCATTCAATAAACACTGCATTGAGGGAATACATGGAAATACTGTGGAAACAAATGCCACATTGTCCTGCTTCCTTTTCTGCAGAGTCCTTGGCATTTAGGACAGTCCAGCAGAAGAGAAACCACAGGCAGTGTGGTTGTGACATGTCACCAGTATAGACAGCAGTGGGAAATTAAGTCATCTTTTTAATGTATCCTGCTAGTACGCCATTTTTTGGAGGCCTAGTAGTCAGCAAAGCAAACAGGAAAAAATTCTACTGAGCCAAATACATGCATGTTTTTTTAGACTTATGGAGAGCTGCATAAATGATGGCACCTTACATTCTTCCCATTGCATGGGCCTGACCCAAACCCAGAAACTTACGCTACTCCTTCTTCAGCTGACACCACCAGCACCAGGACTAGATGTAAATGTTTCAGCTTCTACTCCCCAAAAAGGACAGAGGTTCCAGAAAAATGACTGTATAGCTTGGCACAGTGAGCTAGAGCTTGTGCCAATATAAGTCAGTACAGCAGCGCTTCACTCTCTTAACTATTTTACACAAACTCAGGTCTAGAATCTATACTGTAGCTCATGTGGCAGGTATCACTACCAACAGACTTTCCAACCTCTTCTACCTACATCTTCATTCCTTCTCAGTCCTGTGTGAGAACGGAAAAATATAACTAGAATCACTTCAGACTGATGTACTGAAATGATGCCACGTCTTTCTTCTGGCAGCTGTGTTCACATATCCATGCTTAGGAAATGCTTGCAGAAAAGCATTTTCTTTGCAGTGGTAAATGGAATTTTTTCTACTGCAGTCTATTTCAAAAACTCACATCAGAGAAATAAAAAATAATGTTTTTCAATGTTCTTCCATATTTTTCTCCCCAAAATATATACTATTTTTGTGTTTTAAAAAAAAAATTAAAGAAAGGAAAAAAAAAAAAAAAGGAAGAAAAAAAGCATAAATATCAAGGTCTAAACTGTCCAGGCAGTGAAAAATATTTTTTCTTCATAAAAGAAAGACTGCAAATCTGTCAAGTTCACAGTTTTCTTTAAATGTTTTATACTCTTCATCTATTATCCTAAAATTAGCACCCAAACTAGCACTGATGAGTTACACAAGGAGCCAAAAATACATAGTGTGAGCCACTGCTGTTAAATTATGGCTAAACTTGGGCCAGACGATAGAAGGAGGGGCAATACAGTACTCAAACGCATGCAATAGGGATTGCTAGTGGACATCAGTAATACAGGCTGACCTCCAAACTCAAATGAAGCCAACAGATCTGTAGCAAAGGGGTATATACTTGTTCCACAAAGCCTCCTAAACCCTTCCTGCCTGCCAGCACTATGTACACTTCCCTCCACAGCTACTCATTATCCTACTCCCTATTTCCACCACCCCTTATCCTTTTCAGTCCTTTTTGCAATTTTGGAGGCTAAAAGCACTCAGAAATTATAAAGGGAGAGAGAAAGTCGGGGTAGCAGCACTGCCTATGGAAAAAGGCATAAAGGGACAGGAGGAAAAATCTGAACTGGTTCAGAATTTATCACCTGAGCGTACGGCTGAGAGACGGCACCGCAGCTCCAGACGACAGGAGAAAGGCAACGTGCACAGACATTTTTGCAATTAAAGCCACATTTTACCAGATTCTGCAATCATTAGTGAGTTCTAGCTTCAGTCTGCAATGCAGAGTATAGGGATATTTTCCTGATAACCAAGACAATTCATGACAAAAAAATCTTTTCCAGCTAAATCCAAAAGTTTTTCTCTAATATGCTTCTACTCCATGATCAGATGAGCAGAGGAAACGCAACCACAGAAAGCACAACCAGAAATACTCATGGCCAGGAAAGAATGGATAGAGGTTTACCAGACGGTATGAAGAGAAGGGGTGCTGTCCTTCCTCTCCTCTGCCCTGTCACCATGGCATCTCCTGTGTCTTTCTACTTCACATAGCAAAAGAGTCACAGCACCTCCCTGCTTGTCCCTTTTACCAGTTCAGCCCTCCTTCTCTCACCAGCACTGTCAGATCCACTCCTGATGAAAACCACCATCTTCCACCCACTCAGACAGACAGACACTGTTGATGCTGGGCAACCTCTCCCTTGCCCTGCTGCATCCAAGATCCCTTTCACAAGCAAGCACAAAGTTTCCTGCAGACTGCCCCTCCTAATTTCTTTTTAGATTTAGGTCATAATTCAGACATTTAATTCTCCACTCAGACTTCTAAAGTAAAACAACCAACTTTACGGATGATACTATTATTACTACTTCCAGTTGAGCGGTCAGAGAGCGGCCAGTTGCAAGAACACAATACTTAAAACACTCTGTGGTTTATCTGAGACAGTGCATGTCGGGTAGGAAAACAAAACAGCTTCATATTTCTAAAATTAAATCATGTCTTTAATCAGAGACCTTCTGACAGCTATCTAGCAGCTACCATCCCAGATGCTTAAACACAAGTACAGGCTCTTTTCAACTTCTTCCCCAAGACCAGCCTCTAAGAGCCATCCCTGGACTTTCTGTCATGTGCATGACATTATCTCTACCTACCATACCCAAACAACTATATTGCCATATATTATAAATTCTCAGCTGTTAGCAAGACGAGTTTTGAATACTACAGAGAAAATTTTCTTGATGTCAGATCCAGTCTATGAAACAACACAGACAATTCAGAGTAATCTCAGACTTAAGCCTTTTACACAACTAAATGGAAAAATAATTTCATTCACTTAGTTTTCCCTTGGCGACTATACACAAACACACAAACTCACAGGCATCTGCACATCCTGCTTTCAAGGCACTATTTACCATAATTATTACTCATTCTGATGCCCATTAAATAAACACAGACAAAGCCACCATTACTGCAATTTAAAGCAGCTGCAGTTTTTATTCCAACTTAAAACACAGGGAAATAATACTAGGACAAAATGTGGCTAAGCCTGTCTATGCCAGAGATTTGGTGGTATTAATACCACCCTTATCGTGTCAATTGCTGCAGCTGGAGCGAAATTCCAAAGTCACATCACCTCTCAAACTCATTTACTGCAAATAAAACATTCAGGAATTATTTAAGTTTCCTCTTAAAGGGAGTGAAAGAAGGTTTGTTTTCATACTGGTTTTCTTCTATTTTCTGGAGTGCATTCAGAGTCTGTGATGGCAAAGCCACATAACTTTTCCGAGATCACAAAGTTACTTAGATATATAAAAATATTACCAGACACTTCCTTCATCGATAAATAAAGGCAATATAAATCCCTAACCATAAAAAATAAGCACCTGGACCTCACAGCTGCACCTCCAGGAAGCTAGAGAAGCAGGAGGGAAGGGGTCTGTCACTCTGGCCACATTTTCTATGTACATAGTTATTTGGACTGTAGTGAATCTAGGTGAACCAGCATCATCTCTTGCTGTGTGCTATTCAACCTCTGCAGATAGGATCTCAAATCTGCCTTCACAAACAAGTAGTCAGGGATAGCACAAGAACCAGCAATGCTGCCAGTGCACATAGTCGTAAGAGTCGCATAAAAAGAGAAGTCACCTGTGTATGACTGGAGACCCATGAATTTCCCAACTGCTTCCTGCTTCTGCAGATACTTCCATAATCCTCAACACTTCAGCTTGGATCTCCTAATTAGACACCACTAAGGACACCACCCTAGATCCATCTGGAGATCCATTGTTAGCTCTCACCCCTTTCTCTTTAAAGCTACCTTTTGTGTACCTGAAGGGTAATAACCAGGTGCATAGCACACTTCTCCTGACAGTTCACCCCAATTCCTCCCATGTCTCCCCAAATGCTTTCCAGAATTCAGAAGAGACTCCCAGGGTCAAACCAAAAGTCTGTTTAGCCCAAACCAAAAATCTGTTTATTCCACCTCCAGCAATGGTCAAGGACAGATATCTGAACAGCGCAAAAATAGAACAAGTCCATAGTGATCCTTTCTATCCTTCCTTGGGTACTCTTCCCAGCCTATGCAATTTGAGGCTTGGGGCTTGAAAAGTCAAAATTAGTGTCTTAATATTGGATCAGCCCTTGATGGACCTCTGTCTCATGAATTTGTGCAATCACATTTTCCACCCACAACACCTGCGACACAGAGTTCCACAATTTATTTCCACCTCATGTGAAGGCCCACCTTCTTCTGTCTAGTTTGAACTTGTCTCCTGAGAGATCTCCAATCTTTCTCTCTGCTCTCCCTGGAATTTCTCCAGTTGGTTCACAGCCTCCATGAGGAGTGCCCTAAATCAGGTACAGCATTCCCCAAGATGCCTAATTAGAGCTGCAAAGATTACTAGAATACTATCTCATAGCCTTCAGAAAATATTTCTATGTACACATTTCAGTACAGCGTTTGCCTTCTTTTTTGAGCACCACAGTATTACTTACAAATTTTCACCTTTTGGTACCTCAAAATCATCACCCACACACACAAACAACCCCTTTTCTGCAGGACTGCTGCCTCACCTTGTTCCCCATCCAGTAAATGCACACTGGTTTATTCCTCAATAAGAGCAGAACTATGCAGTTGCCCCAGTGAATCACACTCCAGCTTTTCCCCTAATCATTTCCTGTATTACCAAAATAAGTTCAAAATCTAATCCTTGCCCCCAGGCATCCTTGCCACCCCTTCACTATCTAATAAACATTCTCCCTTTTTCATCCATGTTAGTCATACTGAACAACACAGTTTTGGGGCAACCCACTTCCAGTTTGAGAGTCAACCACTCAGACCTACTTCATGAGTATTATTTTCCATACAGCCACAGACGTATTTAATGAGTTCCATGTTGTCCCCACTTCCCCAGCTGGCTTGTCAGAATGCCATGCCAGACTATCAAAAGCCTTACCAAAGTCAAAACATAACAGTATCCTGCTTCGTCTCCACCTACAACTCCTGCCAGCCCATGGTGGAACACACTTTATTTGCAGGTTTTCAATCTTCCAGAACCTCTCTCTTCACTAACGCTCTCAAAATTTCACTAGCGGTTTTAAAATTATTTCAGTCAATTCCCCAAATATTCTTAAATGCAATTTTACCAGGCCTAAACATCTGCTTTACCAAAGTACTCTTTAACCTGTTCCTCGCCTTTTGTTGCCTTAATTCTCAACCCTTTTCCATGGCAGTTAGTTGATCCTCTTAGTGAACAATGAGCACTTACTGCCTCTCAGCTTCACTGACCAATGCTCTTCTCATCAGAGCAAGCAGCAAGCCATATCTTTTCCTAGCTTTCTTGCTACCAATATGATATTTTAAAATCTTGTCTTATTATCCTTCACATTCTTTCCTACTCATGGTTTGGCCTTTCCAGTTTTGTCCTTTCTTACGCACACTACTCTTTTAAGCTCAACCTTTGTAATCTGATCTCATTTTCAGTTTATACGTGTAGTTTTTCTTTTTCCTGCTGTTTTTTTGGACAGTAAAAAGATCATGTTAACTTACTTCATTTCTTATTCTTCTGCTATATTAAGGTAATGCATACTTATCTCTTTAATATAAATCCCTCAAGAGCTTTCTCCCTTTGCTTCCCTTCTTCTTTCTGATAGCATCTTACCTCCGAATTCCTGTTGTTTATGAGTATTACTTTCCCCCCCAACAAGCCCCCTCCAATTCACAGCTTTTACTTTGTTTTTCTCTCTCCTCACTTTTCCTAAAGCTGTAACACCCCTCCAGTTCACAGTGGCAACAGGGAACCCCGCACTGGCACGTGTAACATTCCCTACTCTGTAAGAGTTACCCCACTGCCACCATTTCTGCTGAGTGAATTATTCCACCCTTCTCAGGGTGTTGTGAAAGAGCCTGTAGCACTCAATCTGCCACACGCTCCTTGGCTGGTTATCGGTGAAGAACATGGAGACCAGAATGACCTCATGTAAAAACATGTAAGCCTTCAGCCACAGAAGGACACATCCAATGCATAAGATAATGCTAAAGCTCAAGTACTGGATGGGATTGCTACTTCCATTTTTCTACAAACGACTTAATGGGCCTATTACCAGGATGGATTCAACAACAGCCACAGAAACCTGGGCTTTTTTTCTTAGATGTACTCCAGTGTATTGGGTTTGCATGGCAAGGTTTT
>NW_010293290.1:0-27415 GCF_000700745.2 Antrostomus carolinensis
CAACCTTCACATCCCCAACCAGCCCTTCCCTAATAGTAAGAACAAGGTCCAGAACCACACCTCATTGGCTCTTCTGCCACTTGTGTCAGGAAGTTATCCTCTCTGCATTGTAGGAACCTTTTGGACTGCGTGTGCCTGGCCCTGTTGCTTTTCCAACAAATATCAGGGTGATTGAAGTCCCCAATGAGGACCAGGGCCTGTGATCTTGAGGCTACTCTCAGCTGCCTGCAGAAGGTCTCATCCACCTCCTCATCCTGATCATGTGGCCTGTAGTAAACACCCACAACAATGTCACCTGTGTTAGCACACTCCTTAATTCTCACCCATAAGCTCTCCACTCGTTCATCATCCATCTGTAGGTGGAGCTGGATACATTCTAGTTGCTCTCTCACATAAAGGGCAACCCCACCACCCCGTCTTCCCAGTCAGTCTTTCCTAAAGAGGACATACCCATCCATGACAGTACTCCAGTCATACGAGCTGTCCCACCATGTCTCTGTGGTCGCAGTGAGGTCATGGCGCTGTGACCACACGCAGGTCTCTAGTTCCCCCTGTTTATTCCCCGTGCTGCGTGCATTGGTATGCAAACACTTAAGAGAGAAGAGAGTGGAGCATCCAGGTATCCCCAGGGGGATGCAAGGGGGATCTTAAAGTAAGATATACATTTAAGCTTATGTTTGTTTTGCATCTAAAGGTAAGGATAAAAAGTGGAGCTCTCTTGTTGATTACAAGAAATTGAAAGAACTGCAACTTTTAACATGCACAGTACTTGGAAAAACTTGAAAACAAAGAAAAACCGCTACTTCTTAGGAAATTTCACTTTTCTGCCTCACACTTGCTTCATTGTATAAAGCAAACTGTGCCTGTGTTTACATCGCAAGTTTCCATGGCTTCTGTGTTTTAGATTTGTATGCTGTCAATTATATAAAATATACCTGCAACTTTTCTTTGTCTTCTCCTGTTTACAGGTAGCAAAACAGAGACCTGTCTTCTTTCTGCATGGAAGTGTCGTACAACTTGCTCTTGAATGCTTTCTTTATCTGTGTTTTCTTGCTTGTATTTCTTTAATCATACATCAAACAAAGAGTTAATGATGGGGGGTATGGAGTAGCTTTTGCTTAATTATCTTTTATTTTCTTTTCATTCCCCAAAATAAACATTTTAAGGTATCAGATTAATCTGGGAGTTATAATCTCTGTGTACCTGTGTGGGAGTGTATATCAAAAAAGCTCTTTCTTCTTTGTTTTGCCCCTTTTTGCTTTTTACCACTGACTTTGTGGTTTTACTACTGTGTTTTCTAGTTTGGTTTTTTTTGTTCAGTATAAATATTCTGGAAAAGTTTTATGCATCTGAGACCATGTCTGTGACTGAGTGGGAGAAGAGAGAAGAGTATGTGTTAGATTTTTATTATTATTATTATTTTTAATCCTTTTACAAGGAAAGGGTTTTTTTGGTGTTGGGTGAGACCACGTGGTCCAGTAGCAGCTGTATTTTCTAATCAGGCAGCCTGACTGGGAGCTGCTGTAGTTGAACAAAAATGTCTATCTTTACTTTTATTCCTTTTTTTTTTTTTTTTTTTTTTTAAATTCGGTATGAAACACAAGCTGATTATTTCTTAGTTGCTGCTGTGATAGGCTAAAGAAAGACACTGTATTTGATTTAACATTCGGCCCCCTCCCCACGAGCCCCAGCCAGGTTCCTGGTTTGCACTATAAATCATTTGGTGAGTTATTGTCATAAAATCTTGAGCTGATTTGTTTTGGGGATTGTAGCTTCGTGGTTGCAATTTTGCTACTCTCAATTTTGAATATATATCTTCTTATTCTAGATCCGATTCTATGAAGTAGTCCATTCCTTAAGAAAAGAGCTAAGTGATCTACAGAAGAGAAAGGAAAGCCTCACAGAAGAACTGAGTCAGTACAAATCCCAACTGAAGTGTCTGACAGAGGTCTGTGCACCTTAATTATCTCAATTAAGATACTATGTAAATAGATATACATGTTGCAAAAAAACTCATTCTCCAAATCATTATTCATGTATAAGATATAAAAGCTTTTTTCCTGTATAAAAATTACTGGGGGGAGGAGGGGACAGGGAGGGAGGGCGAAGGGAAACGTGCTATATATGTTCTTGCATAACAGCTAATTTTAAGTTATGGCTACCCTGCAAGATTTGCTCATGAAACTGTTGAGGGTAGACTCCTCCCAGCTATATTGTGCTTTCTGAGGGCAAGGTTCAGGGCAGAGAAGCTGAGACAGGAGATCCATCCAGCAGTAGTTGAGGGCCCAATGATGACTCAGTGTATAGTTTTCGAGATGGTGATGTCTTGGTAGTAATTTTCTTCACCTTTTGTTTTAATTATATAAAAATGCAATTTTTTTAAGAATTCTTTGGAGTTGCATCTTCTCTGTTATGCTTTTCAAATTTTTATGTTTTATTTTCCCTATTTATTTCTCTACTAAAGAAAAAGATAATTTGATTTCAGGTCCAGTATAAATGCCAGAAGTAAAGAAACAAATTATCTAAATATATTTGATTTTTATTTTCAAAGAGTAATAAAGTTGAAACAGTATAAGAAGAATTTGTTTTTAAGGTATTTATGAATACTTATAGTAACCTTAGTATGTATGCAGCTAAGAAAATCTGTATTTTAGCTTAGTTGCACATACACTTGGAGTTGTGATAAGACAGTTTCAGCTCCCCAGAGTATATTTATCCAAGTCATGGCTAGCAGGGACTGAAATGCCACTGTCATTTTACTACTTCTGAAATTATTCTCTAGTTACCACCTTTTTTTTTTTTTTTCTAATCCTCAAAATTTACTTATGGAATAAGTAAAGTAAATAAGTGAATAAGTAAATCAGATGTATTGAGATATTAATTAGATGGGGATATCTTGTGAATTTCGTATTATTTTTCATTTCTCTTTTTGATTGAATTAGAAAAAAGTAATCAATAAAATTTGTGCTTTTATGTGCTTTAGCATTATTTTTGTGTCATCATCTCTGGTCATCACTGAGATTAAATTAATCCTGTTAACTTTGATTTACATTAGCATTTTCCTTCATTGTACTTTTGATGTGCCCTGTTTTAATAAAATTCTACAGGAGGATTTCAGCGTTCTGAGATTTGACTGACTCCTGTGTTAATTTTTGCTGCAGCAATTTAACTGAGTAGTAGATAACAGTAAAAGTTGTGCTAGAAACAATTTTCTTGGTACATTGACCATAAAATACAGAAACTTCTCATTTTGGTCTTTTTATACCACATGGTGGCAGTATCCACCTTTCCCACTGACATATTTTTCAAAGTTTGAAGTTTACTGTGCTTTTCTTTTGATGCTGATGAGAAGGTGCTAGAATGTTGCCTGTGTTGTACTGAGGTGGTTTTTTGAATGTGTGTACCCTGTTTGCATAATCATGTTTAAAATGAGAGACAATTAGTGAGAATGAATAGCTCAGGTTATTGTTTTGTTGTTTTGGGTTTTTTTTGTTTTTTTTTAAAAAAGGAGATAAGAGATCCAGATGTTGAAATGTCCCAAGAAAAAAAGGCTTACAGTTGTTAATAAAAATTATTCCTTAGGAGTCTCAGGTTTCAGATAAGATCACTTACTACAGGTCTTCCATATGCACAAAAAAAACCCCAAACCTTTACCCTATCTGTTACGCATACAGGTGAGTTTCATAGATTCAATGAAATGTGACCTGTATGAGGTATTTTATGTATGGAGAGATTTAAGAGTCTCTGTATTTTGCTTCTGGCAAGTTCAGATTTGACCTAGTGGCTTGGTAAGTGTCACTGTGACAAGGTACCTCAGGCTGTTTCAGATAGCAAGGTAAAAGGAGCATCATCAATACGTGAGGGTGCTTTGGAATCTCTAATGTACTTAGTACACTAGAGCTGACATACCTAAGCCCCCTCCCTGGAAGTGTTTAAGGCCAGGCTGGATGAGGCTTTGAGCAACCTGGTCTAGTGGAAGGTGTCCCTGCTGATGGCAGGGGGGTTGGAACTAGATGATCTTTAAGGTCCCTTCCAACCCTAACCATTCTATGATAAGCGTCTCTTGCAGTTTACAAAGAACTGGTTTCAAGGGATACTTTTGAGGTAACTTATTTTTGCTCCTTTGATAAGGCCAAGCTTTATTGCAAGGAAATTTATCAGTAGGAAATAAAGCAGTTTCATTCAGAGTTTTATTTAAACTCTTACACTCTTTTATTGTTTTTCTGGTATTCTAATAATTCTTTATTTCCAGTTACATGCAGCATAGTTGCTGAAGTTCCTTGCCTGTTATTTAATAACTTATACTCTTCAAATCATTCCTCTGGTTTCCAATCCAATATTCCTTAAATTTCAAGTTTTCTCCAGCGGTTGTAATATTTTTGATCTCTACGTAGTTTATCAGCAAAGTGTCTTTTCTGAGTTTAAAACTTCTTTAGGAAACTAGTAATATGACTTTTGAAATAAAGGCAATCACTGAAATTAAGACAATTTTTTTTTTTTCTCTGTTTTTTTGCTATTGCAAATAATTAGGACTCCTCCTAATGAGTTTCAACATAGCTTTTTTCCTCTTTGTGGAACATGGAAAGGAAATAAAATATATGCTTATCCCAAATCTCTCTATTAAACACTTGGGGGAGGATCTGGCTTTTCTGGTTGTTCATGGTTGACAGACAAGGTTTGAATGTTTCATACATGTAGACAGTCACCCAGAAGTAAAGTCATGAGAAATATGCAAGAATTGGGTATAGACTTATGGGAAAGTTTATCTAGCCAGGAAATAATTTGAAAAGTTTAAAGGAAGATCCAAACTTGTCTAATGTGTTAAGCCATCGCTAGGAAAATTGAAATGTGAAATGAATTAATCAAATAAGACAACCATCGTCTAAGCTATGTTGTTTTGTGACAAGATGGCTCTAGTACTTTAATTTGGTCAAAAGAAATGAGCTCTAATTTTACTGTTCTTCTTTTGGAGTGTGAACATAAGACCGTTAGATTATTTTTTTTCTCTGATCATGAGCCACTATATACTGTTCTGTGGGAAAGCAAAGCAGTACAGTTCTATTCTCTGAGCCAATGACTGAGCATTGGTTATATAAAATCAGGTCTTCAAACTCACGAAATCTTTTTTTTTTTTTGCTACGGGCTGCCTTTTTTTCCCTTTTTCTTTTTTTTTCTTCTTTTTTTCTTGGTTAGGTGGCAAAAAAACCTGACCAAACAAAACTTGTTGGCACAACAGATCTAGCCTGGCACAAAAGTGAGTGCAGTGGGTGGGTATCGTGGCCTCTCAGCCAACTGCATTTGTAAGCAGCCAGCTGTACCAGCCAGGAAACTTGCTTCTGTAAAAAACTGAATTGTCATTGTAGCCTTTTAGAAACTAATTTTCTAAGACTTGACAAATCCACATGTTCTTTATCTTTAGACAATTCATTAATTTATTTGTATTAGAAAAACTTTTGTTTCTGTCTTCAGGGCATAAAAGAGATCTTTCAAATGTTATCACCTGTATTTATATTCTAGGTATATGAAAATATATTTTGTTTGTTGAGAAAGGGCAGGAGGTCCTAAGTGTGTATCAGCCTCTGCTAGCACTGCTTTAATTCTTAGCATGCTGAGGAGTAAGACCACTAAAACTCTACAACTTTGTAACAAAGTTCTCTTGTTGATTGTCTGTTGCTGCTCTGAGTTAGCACTTAATCAAAACCTGCTGAATCTGGAACACAGACCCAGTAGGATGGGGAAGCTGCTTCTGACGACTGGTAGCAAAGAACATAGTGTGAAGACTGATTTCTAGCACTGGAACGTGGCCTGATGTACACAGCCAGTGTCAAAAGACCTTTATCACCACTTTCTGGTTTTAGAGTGATCGGTGTAAGTGCTTCTGCAATACTACCACTAAGTTGATGGCTCTCTGTACACCATTGCTGTATCTGTGTTTTAGACCAGTGTGGCTCCTCTGATGCAAGGTGCAGCAGCAACAGACTGGGGGGAGGCAGTGGAACTGGTAAAAGCGATGCTCTTGTATTGCAGTGCTGACTGATCCGTCGCCAAATGTAGAGCACAGACTTACTCCAGTCCCTCTTGTACAGTGCTTCAGGTAGAAGCAGTGTTGGTGCCGCCACCTTTGGAGGCACGGATAGAGAAGAAAGTCCAGCTGTAGTGTTACATTACCAGGAGCTTCCCAGAAACAAAACCAGCTTCTGATGTGTGTGTTCCCATGCTGAAGATCAGTGTACTATTTTCAGAGTTGTTTGCTTCCAAAGTGGTTAGAACCTTCCCTCAAACAGCTGTAATTTACTACTTATGTGTTTCTCTCAGGCTGGGGGAAGAGTCCAAGAAGGAAATTCTGCTTTTCTTCGTAGCTCTAGAAGGTTAAGTATTGCTTTCTTCTTCTGGCTATGAGTTTTCCTGGCATTGGTATAGTTTTATCAGGGCTTCCTTTCTTTAGTTATTTTTTTCTGTAAAGTTGCATTCAGGACTTGCAATCAAATTTATAGTATGACAGTTATCTAAAAGCTATAGTTAGCCTAAAGATGAAGTTGGATGTATGTAGGACAAAGATCTCTTCTAAGACTTTGTCTCTGAATCGGGATTAGTAGCTGTCAGGTTTTGCTAGAAATACCTGACAATTTTATCTGTGGTGATGTTTCCCAGCTGGAGGAAAAACATTCCTATAGTCTTCAAAGAGTGAATTAAGCTATTGCACTCAAGGGCCAGTTGGCACTAGATGTATCTGAATGTTGTAAAATTGAGGCTACTGTTGCTGCTCCAGGACTGTGTTCACTAAGACTTTTTCTGAAGTTTGCACATCTGTAATTAAAGACTGCACTCTAGACCCCTTCCTCAGCCCCTGACACCATATCTTTCAAGCAGTGCTTTGATTACTTCGTCTTCACATCTCTTTCTTGAAAGAACAGACGAGGCTTTAGTCTTAAGTGAATGATGCGTCTTCTTTCCTTCACTGTTGTTAATATTTACCTTGTTCGGGGAAAAAAGCTGCAAAAAATATTTTACCAATAACTGTTGGCTTAGTTCAGCGGTTTCATATTTCCAAGACTCGAGAAGACTTATGTATCTACGAAAGTTCCTTTTTCTATCCAACATCTTTCTGTCTCTTTTGATGTATTGCCGTGGTTCATATAGATTGCTAGTTGTAGTTCAGAAGAACCAAATGGCTTAATACTGGTCTCTAATGTAGTGATCTCAAGGGTCCTTTTCTCCTGAGAATATTTCATTGAAGATTCTCATCAGTGCAGATCCAGAGTGTCCTGGTTTTTAGCAGGAACAGAGCTGGGTTTGTTTTTAGTAGCTAGAATGAGAATAGTGCTGCATTTTACTTTCAGCCTGAGATTTGTTATGAGAGGGACACTGATAACATACCAGTGTTTGCATTTTTGTTGCTGGAAGTGAAGGACTTTGTGTTCTGTTAGTCTACAAGCACAAGATTTAAGCGGGTGAGAAGTATTTAAGTTAATAAGCCAAATTGGCATTTAGACATGCCAATGGGATATTCCATATCATATCACATCATGTCCAGTATATTAGTGAGGGGCTCTTCCTCTTTAGCTTTTCGCTTGGGCTCTTGTTTTTCCGGGATTGCGGTTTCGGTTCGGGATTGTCGCTCCTCCGGGATCGTTATCTGGGAATGGGCCAGGCTTGGTCAGTGGGTGGTGAGCAGCTGCACTGGGTATCACTCATTTGTATATTTTGTTACTGTTATTATCACTACTGTTCTTAATATTAATATTATTTTAAGTTTTCTTTTATTTCAATTATTAAATTGTTCCTATCTCAACTTACGCGTCTCCTTACCCTTGCCCGCCAATCCTCTCCCCTGTCCCCTGGGGTTGGGGGGAAGTGGGTGAACGGCTGTGTTGGCTACTAGCCAAGGGCTGGCCCAGTGAAACTATTGCACAGAGAGAAAGAGTTTTTTATTTCTCCCACTTTATTTTGCAATAGAGGCACTTATGCCAAAGCTTTTCTTTCTTACTTTTTTTGCAGAGCTTCCCTGTTTTGGAAGTAGTTTGTCATTCTTGTTTATAATTTTTAGTGGCAGATATTGAGTGCCCCATCTACAGTTCTTGGCAGATTGTCAATTTCATATCAACATACTAGAAGAGATGTCTTATTCATCCAGTTTTGTATAACTTCTTCCTGCCATTTGAGCGGTTGTATTCAAATAAATAATGTACTGACCAATAATTTTTGAATGCATACTATGTAAACAGATTGAACCAAAATGTTATCTTTACTAAGTAGCAGCACCTCAAATAACTTGAGGGAACTCGTTTTCACATCACAACAGTATAGTAGCTTTACATTTGCCTAGTGCCTTTAGATACCTTAGGATACGAACAGAAAGTGTTAGCTTGTGTAAGTGATACTTCAAAGATGAAGTTATTTTAAATAAGCTTTTTAAAAGCAGGATCACTTTCTTCCACAGGCTTATCTGTAGACAGTCTGAAGAAGTCATGTTACTTCTGCCTGATGGGCTGATTAATCTTTTTCCCTTAATTTCTGTTGCTTGTTTTCTTATACCCAAAGGCTTTTTGAAAGAAAAAATCCCTACCATGTATTATGTGACACTAACTTTGTTCAAAAATTATGTATGTCACCCAGTTTTTATACTTGAAATTTAGGTAGGTGTTCATATCAAGTGACTGCTATAAGCTGCTATTCATTCCAGACTGAGGATAACAGTGAAGTTTAATATCATAAAACTGAGGTCTGTCATAAGATCTTTCCGTTTATCTACCAGTTTGGGTTTTAAATGGTGCAGATGAGGCAAGTTCAGAATCTTCTCACTTGAAACATCCCTCTGTTGATAGTGTTTGTAAACCAAATGGAAGCGCTTCTTGGTAGGGACTGCTTCACATGCTCTGTAGAAACCACCTGTACTGGTTAATACTGGGTCTCTTGGACAGCTCTGTTTACAATTTATTTAGGCAATGTTTGCCTACCTATCTCTCACAGGATGGGTTTGTTGGTTTTAACTACCTTATCTGTCTGAGTTGCTACTCTCTGCAATAGCAAAAATTAGTAAGAAGCGGAAGAAAAGACATGCTTTTTTGACAGGATCATCACAATCACATTCTATATGAGGAAGTACTGTTGGTCCTTTAATTTTTTTAAGGTTTGTGGACTTAATTAAGTGATTTTTATTTATTGTTGTTATTTCTGGGACCCTCATTCATGTCCTTCAAAGTGTTCTGTATCTTGATCCTTTTAAAAGGATTAAAATACAACTTTGGCAACTAAAAGACGTAGTTTACATCTCAGGTATTAGAAGGAACTAATTTTGTAGGTTTTTAGCTGTTGTGGTAATTGGTGCTTTAGAGCTCTTTATGATGAATTTGTCCAGAAGTTAACCAATTTCATTTTATACTTCTGGTAGTTGTCTTCTAGCTGCTAAATGTGTAATACTGTTGGAGCTTCAATAGCCCACTCTGCGAAGGGTCTTTGAATTCCAGCATGGTATTAGCAGCAGAATGGCACAGGATATCCACAGAGGAATTGTATCCAAACTTAATCTTTCAATTTGCACTTAAAAGTTAAGTGCCCTTAGCACCATTTCCTATTGCAAGATGAGTCATGTTTGCACTGTATAACAGGGTGCTTGCACCTGTATGTTACATGTTTGAAACTCCAGCTAACTTGTAGATGACGCCTTTAAAAACATCTGACAGAGGCTTTACTATTATGATAATGCCATCTTTATAAATTATGGTATGTTAATTGGTTTGAGAAGAAAGTGTTCTATCGTGTTAATTTGTTTAATGTGTAGCCATTAATTAGGGTAAACAAAAATAACAAGCCATATATACCAGTATGTTAGGATGAATAACAGTCGTGTCTTTAGATGACGTGTTCTTAATGATACACCAAAATCCTCAGGAAGACTTTCCTAGTCTTGTAATTTTGTGATTGATCTAATGCGATTTTAGTGCAAGTGAAAAGGACTAGATTTGTGAAATATAAAATGAGAATTTCTTTTTATTAAGAGAATAGTTACAGTCTGTTTAGTAGCATAGGGAGCTTTCTATAGTGTCTTACAAGCATTTAGGTGTGTTTTTCCAGAAGGCATTCTTTCAGTATTTATGGTGCCTGTGAATTTGGTCAGAGTGTTCTTTGTGTCTTTCCATCCCGATCCTAGAATATCATCCTTCTGTTCATTCCTCCTTGGAGACTATATTTAAGAGTCATCCACTCCATATATGCTGTTGTCCTAAACTTTTCTTGTCTATCAAAAACCAGCTAGACACAATTACTATCCTCTCTTATAACCCTAAATAAAGCATAGCTTTCAGTTTATTTTGAAAAATCACGCACTCATACAATGTCCATCACTGCAAAATATATTTAATGTGCAGTGGCTAAATGGCTGGTTCAGTAATCACATCTCTAAGGCAGTAATTTGATTGTGCATTCACCGTCAATGAATAATATCGTGGTGTCCTTTCAGTATAACCAGGTGGAGTTATTGTTTCTTAAGCATCCGTTGTCAATTATCGAACCTGCCACATATTAGCCATCACAGAAAGAAACAGAACTCTGTAGTATTCTGAGAAATGGAATATGGAAAATATCTAGATGCACAGGGGATAGTCTTAAATTTTTAACACATAATTCTTTGCTGTCCATAATTTTTCCGTAGTATAGATGGATGAGCATTATTTTGGGGGTTTTTTTTGTGAAGAAATTACTTAGGAGTACAGCATTTAGGATGAGCAAGTAAGGTAAGCTTTGTGAGAATAAATACTCTGTAGAAAAATCTGAGAAATGGAATCTAGGTGGTGGAATAAGGTATGAAAGTCTGCTGTTCCTGTGGGGGGTGGCGGGGAAGAGGAAGATGATTAAGGAATCTATTTATCTTCAAAAGGAATAACCAGTGTTTTAAAAGACTTTGGTCTCCTTTTTATTGTTCCCATAGTAGTCTCTCAAAGTATATGAGGAGGAAAAAGAAGGGAAAATGAAAATTAATGCTGATAGACCAGTAAATAAGCACCTTTTCTCTTTTTTTTTTTTTTTGATTAAGGAATCTGTTTATCTTCAAAAGGAATAACCAGTGTTTTAAAAGACAAATACTTTCTGTGTTTCCTTGCTTTGGTCTCCTTTTTATTCCCATAGTAGTCTCTCAAAGTATATGAGGAGGAAAAAGAAGGGAAAATGAAAATTAATGCTGATAGACCAGTAAATAAGCACCTTTTCTCTTTTTTTTTTTTTTGGATGATATGCTTCAGCAAACATAAGTTACCAGATACTCCTGTATTGTAACTGGCTGAAGTTTTACGTATAATGACAGAAGTTCCCAAACTTCCCGAACAAACAGTTCTTTTTTTGTTTTTCAAATGGACCAGCAAGGATCTTCACAAGGAAACTTGTTTGAAAATGTTGTAAAGGTGGTGTGACTTTAGTGCTCCTGCTATAGGTTTGTATACCACCGGCTGTATGTATGAGGGTTACTGGTCTTTGAAGTTGTGCTAATCACAGAGTCACAGAATGGTAGGGGTTGGAAGGGACCTCAGGTGATCATCTAGTCCAACCCCCCTGCCAAAGCAGGTTACATTAGCAAAAATAGGTATGTTAATCAACTATTTAGAGCAAGGTAAAAATAAGTTGAGTATCAGTACAGCTGGTTACTTACTTTGTGATGTATGCTGGATTTCCAAATACTGAGACAAATGAAAATATTGAATATTCATAAGAGGTCTTCACAAAATTTAGCTGGTGGTTGCTTGAAGTAAATATCAGTGTAGCTGTCATCATTTCAAAATGTCTTGCCTTCTAGAGCTATGAAGACGAGAGGAGGAGTCGGTCAGAGCTTGAGGTTAGATGTCAGCGTTTAACACTGGAACTGGCTGATACCAAGCAGATGATTCAGCAAGGTGATTACAGACAAGAGAACTATGATAAAGTAAAATGGTAGGTATCTCTATAGTTCAAGTGTTCTACTGACATATAAATGTTAATAGATAAACTTCAGCCTTGACTGACTAGAGTTTTTCACTTGATATTTGGCTTATGCACACCACAGATATTTTTCCTTGCCTCAATCTACTAATGGTTCAGTTATCTCCTCTAGTATATTGCAGTCATAAGATGAACAACATTTTGAAATCTGATGCATCAAATTATCTTCCTAGAAGTTTATATTTAGGGATCCACTGTGTTTTCAGAAGAGCCTGCTAATCTTATCGCAACTAAAGAAGTGGGAGCTGTTGATGCCAAGCATCTTAGAACAAGTACTCTTTTTTTCCTAGGTTAAAAGCAATGACGTAACAAAAGGCCATGTGCTCCACTGTGTGGTGCCTACACAGTGAATGAAGAGGGTAGGACCTTAGGAATGAATATTTAACAACTTAAGATATCCTTGTAACCATAAGTTTGAAAGGGCTGTTATGAGAACTCTTTGTCAGAGAATCTTAGGATTGCCTTAGTGAATTGGTTTAACTGCAGGAAGTTGCAATGTCTCTTTTTGTTTTTAAAACATAGATTTTAGACTTCTAGCCTACGCTTTGAATGCCCATCTCATAAACAACAGATACAAATTAGTGAAAATGGACTTCTTAGGAATACACTCATAGGCATATATTTCACAGTCCTGCTCCCAAATGGCTTTTTCAGAATGCTTGCAAATACAAGAAATCTGTCCTTTGGAACATTTGTTAGGAAATGGATTAAAAAAAATGGGGATTATGAATAGAAAACACTCTGTCAGCTCCTTAGTGGCAAAGCCGTTTGTGTCAGTAGCTGTGCCTGAGTTCATTCAGTATGAACAGCTAAGTCATTTGAAGGATGTCTGTTTTCTGAATAACTGTTCACAGCTCTATGTACTAAAACAACCTTGGAATCTACCTGGAAGCTTGTTGCAAATAGGATGGATTGATGCTGTGCTTTGCTTCCCATGTGCAACTGCATCTTAATAAGTGGATTGTAATAACTTTCATGTGAATAGCCCCAGTGTTTAACAGTGTGCATTTAAAATAGTCTTGAGTTGAAAAAGGCATGAATGAACATGCCAAAACTATATTTGAGAGAGTAGGTTGTATTCATCTGGGTAGGCACAGATGAAGGGGAGAGGAAAGCACTGTTGGCATGACTGCATGAGGATATTTGGGAGCATGGCAGGAGTTAATCACTTCCAGTCTCATTTCTGCCTTTAAAAATGCTCTGTCAAATCTTCTGGTTCTGGCATACTGTAAGTTATCTCAGTTTTAAAGCTGTTCTATGCTTAATCCAAACCCAGTTAGCTTTTTTCCAGACTGCAGGCTCATACTGGCTCATTCATTTCACTGTTCTGACAGGGTCAGATAGAGTGGAGACGTAGAGCCACTTCTTTGTGCATATGGAAAGCTCTCTTATTCAGGACACCAACATAATTTTTGCAGCTGTGTCATATATATTTTAAACACGAGAAGAGTAATACAACCCTCTCTGGTATCAAAGGACTGAATACAAGGGCGACTAGTAACTGAGAACAAGTATACATTGCTTTCTGTTTGATTAGGAAGATGGGAATGAAGTTGCTTTAGTTTTTTATCCAATTTCAATGTCTGCGAAAGATTTGAGAGAGTGTTACGGGAAATAGAATCAAAAAGTTGATAAAGCTAAAAGGGTGGACAAAGGTACTTGCAGCTCACTGCTAAGAGGAGAAATGTAGAGCTCAAAGTTACACTAAAGAAGAATAATCAGAGGAGGATGAAATAATTTAGGATAGGAATTCAGGATTATTGTATTATAATTTTGGATTATTTTTTAAATATTTGGAAATGAAGAAAATTATTTCATATAGTAAGATACCATTGCAGGTGTTAATAACTAAAATAGGTACAATTATCACTAATTGCCCTATGAGTGACTGGTTGGAAGAAGTCAGTGTCATGAACTAAAAGAAGGCTGAGAAATTACAGGTGCACAGGAATCTTGTTCATTACACTTTATGCATCTAATAGTTTCACTTTATTTTAACAGTGAACGTGATGTATTCGAACATGAATTGTCAGAACTCAGAAGAAAATATGAAATATTAGAGGTGTCACACAAAGCACAAGCCAAGGAAAGAAATGACTTATCAAAAGAGGTAAATGTTAAGTTCTTACTTCAATAACTGTCTACTTCTTCACCTCTTGAATATAATTCTTTGTTTAATCAAGTCTATCGGGATCACCTGTAGGATCATGGAATAATTTAGATTAGCATGGTCCTCAGGAGACCAGCTAGTCCAACCCTCCCATGCAGTGCAGAACCAGCTTAGGTGGGTTGCTTAGGACTTTGTCAAGTTTTGAGTATCTCCAAGGGTGGAAATTCACAGCCTTCTTGGACAATCTGTTCCAGTGTTTGTCCACCCTTTTTGAGAAAAAGTTTTTGTAAAATCTAATAAAGTTGTCACAGCTTTTTTCTGTTGCCTCTTATCCTGTCCCTGTGCACTTCCAAGAGTCTGGCTCTTTCTATGCATTCCAGTTGGATAGGTGAAGATAACAATTAAGACTTTCCCAGCCAGATTTCTCTTCTGAAGGCTGAAAAAAAAAAACCATTTCAACCTCTTGTACATCATGTACTACAGTCCATGAGCATCTTGGTAAGAGCTCTTCTGGTCTTGCTCCAGTACATTAATGTGTGTCTTTATGGAGAACTCAGAATGGGATGTGGCACACCAAACACAGTCTCCCAAGTACTGAACACAGGAAAAGAATAATTTTCTTCAGTCTGTTGTCTGCATTGTTGCTAATATAGCCTAGTAGGCACTTGGCCTTCTTTGCTGTTGGGGCACACTTCTGGCTCATGTTAAAGTTTGTTCGACTGATATTTGCCTGTCCAATCCATATTTTGCCAGTTTTCCCATAGAAAAGTGATGGGAGATGGCTGAAAGCCATGCAGAAGTCCAAGTAAATGACATGGACAGCTGTCCCCTTGTCTGTAGAGCCAACTTTCTTGTCAGGTTTGCTAGGCACACTTTGGCCTTGGTAAATCTATGCTGGTTGTTTCCAGTCACCTTTTCCTCCATATGCATGGATATGGCTTCCAGGAGGGTTTACTTTAGAATCGTTGCAGGGACTGACCAAAAGGAATAGAGAAATAATTCATTGGTTGTTCTGAACTCATTTGTGAATTTATTTCTTAATGTGATATGAAAGGTTACTGTATGAGAAGGTTGTTCTTGACTTCTGTACTGGTCCAGGCAAGAATCAAATGGAGGATCCTTGCATGGTAACACTTTGGCAGCTGGGTAAATGAGACCAGTTACACCTGAGAAAATTCAGGGGAGATTGTGTTCCTTAGTGTCTCTGTATAACAGCATTACAGATAAAATAGTGGCTATAGTTACCACTTTAAAATTAGTACTCCTTTGCCTGATTTTACAGGTAGCTACAGAGATAACCTGAAACACTATGGAAGAAACTGAGTTTCTGTTAGAAAATATTTTTTATGTTCTCCTCTGTTCTATCAACCTGAAGGCTTTGTTAGGCTGTTTATTCATCAGTGTTCTAGTGCTGTAAGAGGACATCAGAATGCGGGTTTGTTCTCAGCATATAGCATTGGCCCAAAAAGTATTGTCGTGTACATCAAGTTTGTATGTACTTATCCAGTACTGCAGTGTAGCAGCAACAATGGCTTTTTCTTCATTAACTTCATACTAAATTAATCTGAGAGGGAATAAAAGTAGCACTATTTTAAACTAAAATACCGTTTCAAACTATGCGATTACTTGAATCTCCTGGAAGGTCTGTGGTGATTTTTATGTATGCTGATACAGTATCAGAAGTTCTGGATTGGAAGAGCATACAATTTTGTTTACATAGTATTTATTTATTTCAGGGGAGGAAGAGTTAGAGGGGTAGTAACTCAACTACTAGATTACTTTTCTTCCTGATATCTGTGTTCACTGTGGATATACATATTACCTGTTACTGGGAGAGAAAGGGTAGTTGTGGGTTTTCTTCTTAAATAAAACATAGTATAGGACAGGCATTTATACCTTATCCTGTGTGGTGCTCAGCAGGTGGGCATATGGAGAGAAGCATGTCTCTAAGATAAGAGCGCTGCTTGCCTGTTTTGGGGGTTTTTTTTAGTAGGGATTTTCAGCTGTTTAACTAGTTGCTCCATGTCTTTGACTTGACTATCTCCCTTAAGTAACCTTTGGTCTTTTTATGACTTAGAAAGGGTGAATTCTATCCAAAACATGTACATGATGTCTTTATAGCTTTGGGGGACATATTTCTGATAAGTTATTAATTTATCATTCTTTGAACTTGACATGTGACATCCTCAAGAACTTAAATGGCAAAATTATTTAAGGTGATAAAACTAAGTTTTGCTATCATGAGTAAGGAGACACTCTGCATCTGTGTCGTGCTCTGTGCCTGTTCTCTGACAGCATTCACCTCAAATAGATAGAGATTACTCTCTCCCACACCATTTTCTTATTGGAGTAGTAAAGATGACTGATCTGGTGATTGGGAAGGCTGTTACAGAGACTCACAAGATACGAATGTTTCTACTTTGGCATCAGTTCAGCCTTCTATAGTAGCTCCGTGCTAAATGAAAGTCAAAAAAAAAAAAAAGGCACACAGAACCCTCTGCCCTTGGTGCTGGCCTGGAACATTAACCTTGTCCACAACAATCATGGTATATTTAAGCCCCAGACCTTGCAGTTTTACTGTTTCTTTATGGTGCAATAATCACTCTGCCCTTAAACTTTTCACTTCTGTTTCTGAGAATGTTGTAGCCAGTATGATGACAGGTTGGCACCAAGACTCAACATCAGTATTTCTGACATAGTACTATTCAGTTCTGTCACTATTCAATACTTCAGTACTATTTAGATACTGAGATAGATTAAGGGACACTTTACCTATTTTTCAGGTGCCAACTACCAGAAATAAATCGTAAAACTTCAGAAAATTATAATTTTATTAAAGTCTTTTTTCAGCCTAAAGCTTAACCAACTTACATTAAGCATAAGTGTAAACAGATTTTTGGTTCAGATGATTTCACAGAAGAGAGTTAAAATGAAATTGCAAAAATGTGTACATAGGTTAAATACTTAACTTGAAGTTCATGTTAAAGTGTTCTATTTAATGCCTTTTATAGCTGGCAACCATACAACAATCCCTCAACTTGTTGCAAAAAGATAAAGATTATCTTAATCGCCAGAACATGGAGCTTAGTGTTCGCTGTGCACATGAAGAAGATCGTCTTGAAAGACTTCAGATTCAGCTAGAGGATGCCAAAAAGGCTAGGGAAGAAATGTATGAAAAATATGTTGCATCCAGGTAAGTTATTGTGTGTTCATGTCTATCAGTAGGCAAGTTATTTTAGCTGTTTTGCCTTGTTTCTTGCACAAATCCTGTGTAATTAAAGATAATTTTAAGTTTCAGAAAGCTCCTCCATATCATGTAACTAGAAACCAAAACAGAACATTTCTGTTGGGTCTTGATGTGTATCAGGAAATTTTTTTAAGCCTTTGATATAAGACCATAGCAGTGAAGATGTTAGCATTGAAAGTTTATGGCAACTATTCTCTTAGGTGTATAGAGAAATTTATGGAGGTAATTATAATTAATTACAAAAGAGATAAAAACTCTTTAAAGTGCATATGTTACATCTCCACCCTCACCCTGAATTACCTGCGTTAAAAACAGGAGTATTTGAAAGACAATCTAAACTATTATTGCAGAATGAAATATATTTCGTTTTCACAAATGCTTAAAATGGGACATAGTGTGTTTCATATCAGCTATTAGAGCTATCAGTTTCTCATACCTCAAGTTTGAATACAAATTCTCTAAATGTAACCTTGAGAAATAGTTTGATCGTTGTATACTAGCCACAATGGTAAATAATGTCAAATCCTATGCCGTTTGAGTTGGTATAGATATATGTATGGGATGGTGAACAGGAAATACCACCCTATTCAGCTACATGTCTTGCTACATATGTAATGCTATACCACAAAATTGCATAGACTGATAGAACATCTCAAGTTGGAACTGACCCTTAAGGGTCATCAAGTCCAACTTTCTGCTTCTCGCAGGACTACCTGAAACTAAATTATATGACAAAAAGCACCATCCCATTTCAAACCACATTTAGATTTTTCTTACTCAGAATTCAAGGTTATCCAGTTCATGTTACTTCCCTTCGTCTAGATGTCAAAAAATATCATTTCAATATGAACATAAAACCATTTTTTGGTTAGTAGTGTGCTTAAAAAAACACCTGTGGACTGAATGACTGGGGTTAGAATATAAAGTAGGTTCAGCTTCTCTTCAGCTGCTTCCTTCTGTTTGAATGAAGAAGGTGGAACTGCAAACAGCAGCTATAGATCTTGTGTCCTTGTATAACGAAGATGAAAGGTGCTAGTATGACTCTCCCATAACACAACTAAAAGACAAATTGTTATCTAAATGGAAGTAGAAGAGCACTCTACTGAAATTATCAGCTAAGGAGTTCCAGCCCATATCAGAAGTGTTTTAATACTATTTTTCCTTTCAATGCAGTCACTTCAACTTTTTTAAAATTAGTTTTACCTGTGTATATATCAGAACTAAGTTCACCTGTAACTTCTGCATTTGAAATAAATTTTTAAGACTTACTTTTAAATGACACTTTAAAAAATCATGTAAGTCTCAGCAGTCTTCCTCTAGAAATGTGCTTGTAAGCACTGCCTCTTGTAGCTGTATTTCTCTTTCTAGAAAACCACTGTGAAAACCTTATCCTGTAATAATGATGTAGAGGCTCTTTTAAAGAGCTGTCTACATTTGAGAAACCTAGAAAGAAATGTATGTATAGAATCATAGAATGGTTTGGGTTGGAAGGGACCTTAAAGATCATCTAGTTCCAACCCCCCTGCCATCAGCAGGGACACCTTCCACTAGACCAGGTTGCTCAAAGCCTCATCCAGCCTGGCCTTAAACACTTCCAGGGAGGGGGCATCCACAGCTTCTCTGGGCAACCTGTTCCAGTGTCTGACCACCCTCACAGTCAAGAACTTCTCCCTAATATCTAATCTAAACCTGCCCTCTTTCAGCTTAAACCCATTTCCCCTTGTTCTGTCATTAACTGCCCTTATGAAAAGTCCTTCCCCAGCTTTCTTGTAGCCCCTTCAGGTACTGGAAGCCGCTATAAGATCTCCCTGGAGCCTTCTCTTCTCCAGGTTGAACAGCCCAAACTCTCTCAGCCTGTCCTCATAGGAGAGGTGCTCCAGCCCTCGGATGATCCTGGTGGCCTCCTCTGGACTTGTTCTAGCTGCTCCATGTCTCTCTTGTGTTGGGGGCTCCAGAACTGGACGCGGTATTCCAGGTGGGGCCTGGAATGTAGCTTGCCTCTACCACAGTCTGGGACACTGTGCAAGCCTGCTTCACTGTCATTTGGAATATCAGAGGTCTCTGTCTCTTGCATTTTAATATGAACTGAAGAGAAATTCTGTGACTCTTACTTTGCCTTTAGAGATCTTGATACTGTCACTGGGTTTCTGTACTGTTGCCATATCTTAGTGAAACAGGTTGCAGTGGTGGAATCCCCACCCCTGGAAGTATTTAAGAGTCGTGTAGACACAGTGCTTAGGGACATGGTTTAGTGGGGACTTGCCAGTGTGAGGTTAATGATTGGACTTGATGATCTTAAAGGTCTTTTCCAATCTAAGTGATTCTGTGACATAATTAGTATTGGTCACTCTTTCATGATGCTAATTTTCATAGTGGAGATATTAGCTGTAGTGAATAATGCAGGTATATCTTCTCTCCTCTGGAGATCGTTATTGTCTTTTGCTGGGACAATATAACATTGCAAAGAGGACAGTGTAGTGTACTGAGCAGCATGTGTAGGACCACACTGCCGCTTGGCAGCCTAGATTGTATTCAAGGTTCTGCTGCTGACCTGCTGATGAACTTTTAGCAAGTCATTTCAGAATGTGAAAATGTAATGTAAAATGTAAAAATGTTAATGTTAGATTTATTTTGTAAAATGAGGGTAATAATATCCTTTTGCAAAGTACTTTGAAACCTTAATGTGATCTGCAATATTGCAGAAGCTGTCCCTTCTTTACGTTTTCCTGAGCACATGTACACGCTTTCTGTGCACCTTCTGAGACTGTGTCCCATAGTGGGGATTCCTGTCTGTTCAGCAATTTAAACCATCCATCTCTCAGATGAAATGTCTATAGTATTAGATTTCTTAGGGAGCTCTGCAGAATCCTATTTATTTGTTAGATAAATTAGAGAGGTACAAAAGTAGAGTGAGTGAAAACTGTACCAACTAATGGATATTCCACAGTCCTCACTGCTACCTGGAGGTGACATCAGTTTGGGTAATAAGCTTCTATTTACTACCTTTTGAAGAATTTGAGACTTTTAATGTTCACTTCGCATCTGGATCTCTTTTGGTTGCTGTAGTTCAGGATGAAAACAAACCCAGTATTTATTTTTAGAAGTAAAGAATAATTCACCTTCTGGTCACTGTCAGAAGTGCTGGCATTGGGGTAATGTAGTTAGAAAATCACAAACTTTAAGAAATTGAGGGATTAACCTGAGAAATTTTTAGAAAGACACACTTCAAAATAGGTTGAGATTATGGCAAGGTGAATGACAGCACCTCATAGCTACAGTTCTTGGGAATCTATGTGTAAGCACAAACCAACACAAAAGATTTCCCTTTATATCTTTAAACTTAAAACACAATCCATAGCTGCATTGAGATGCTCAGGTCACATTTAGTTTATTCACAGTATAAAGCCTTATGAATAATAGGCCTGGAAAGAAGCTCATTAAAGCCTGCAGCCTGAAGAAAGTGAAACTGCTCGATAAGGCAAAAACATACTCAATTGCTGCTCAAGCAAAAGACTTTGACAGCAGGTCAGGAATGAAAAATCACAAACGATTGTCCTTTGCTTCAGCAGCTACTCAGTTGATGTTTATTAAAAGGTATTGGCAGAGCAGTCAAGTTATGTGATCAGAATATGCCCTTTACTATACCATTTGTTTATTTTAGTCATAGTAAAGATAAGTGTCACTTTGAACTGTCTTCTGGTGACATCACTCTGGGTGTTCAAGACTTTTTCAGATTCTTCTAATTTTTTCAGTGAGAACCTTCCTGACTTTTAGCAGTCTTGCCATGGGAGAGAAGGTGTAATTTCTGCAACGACAGAAATTTCTTTTGGAAATCAGAAGAAGTCTATAACCTTTTATAGTTGTAAATGCACATTTCTTCATAAACATGCTTTTATTTCCAAACATGTAATTTCTACCAGTTGCTTGACTGCTGCTTGATTATTCCTGAACATTAACTAGATTAATTAGTACACAACAAAGTCTTGTACCTTGCCCAGTGATGAAGAAGCTAGAAAACTTTGGAAAGTGAAGAATTAATTTTATATTTTTTTTCTTTTCAGTGGTTGATTAATGAAACACTCATGTAGAGGCTGACAAAGAATTTCTGTAAGAATGTTAAGCATGATGTGGCATGATTGATCAATGTCAAATTACTTTGAAAAAATTAAAACAGTATGCAGAAAGCTTTTATTTATTCCCAATTAAATAGTATTTATTCCTGGTTGATTTTCACTCAGTTTGCATAACAACATAGGCTAATATGTATTTCAAGCAATTTCAGAGGAAAATTAATATGAGTAATTTTACATTACATTAATAAATGTACATTAATAAAATGTAAAATCAAGAAATTGAGTAATTAATACATTACATTAATAAATGTACATTAATACAGTACATTAATAAAATGTAAAATCAAGAAATTCTCTGCTGTACTTCTTTGGGTGGACCTGAAGTTTAGATACTTTGGACAATGCAGTTAATTTTAAATTCCCACGTTGTGTATTTGTTTATTTACAGAGACCACTATAAAACAGAATATGAAAAGAGACTGTATGAAGAGTTGGAACAAATAAGGCTGAAAACAAATCAAGAAATCGAGCAATTAAGAAGCACTTCAAAAGAGATGTATGAACGTGAAAACAGGTAGATAAGATGCGGGCAGTAAACCAATCAGGGCAAAAATGACCAAGTACTGATCTGTGCGTGGGTATAATCCTAGTTCACTGGCTCTTTGAGAGGTGATCAAAATGTGAGAATTTAAGTTCAATTATAAAACTGATGAGAATCTTGAAAAACTAAAATGAAATTATACTTGTACAGTAAATATATGGTGTTATGTTTATTATTAAATGATGGACATCCAACACTGTCAGTTAAAAGTATTATAAAATTCATGTCCTAGATAAACACTAGTTTGAAGTTTGTTCGTTATATAGTGTTAGTTAATTAATACAAAATGTGTTGGTTTGCCTGTCAGTCTATGAGAAGGTGTTGACACAGAAAGTAAAGCAGAAAAAATGAGAGGAAACCAGTAAGACTTATGTCTTTCTAAAATAAATCTATTTGTGATTGCTTACAGCATTATGATTCAAAAAAACCCATTGATTTCCTGTAAATTATTATAAATTATTATGCTCTTTTGAAGAAGATCCTAGTCCTGCAAAGACCTGCATATTGAATTTTGTATGTGTGTCATGTTGTTGAATTCCATGGAATTACATGCAGAGTTAAACACAAACATAAGCCTTTAGGGATCTAAGGATTTGGACTTTTGGCACTGGATTCCTTTCTGAGCTTGTTTTTAGCTCCTTTTATTCCCTTAAGATGGGAAGAGAGCTTAATAATTCATTGTAACTTCATTGTAGATGTCCTGAAAGTGTCTTGTGTGGAGAAGGAAATGACTGTAGTAAAAAGATATTTGTGGCATCAGCATCTGTTCCTCTAATAGTTAGTTTTGTTACTGCTCGGAAGAGTGAAAAAAGAACATGACTCCTGCTGTCTGTCTTCCAGTCAACAGAAAGGTTCTAATTAAAAAAAATTACATCATTATGTAATTTTGCAAGTGTGAGTAGAATATATATGCACACACATCCACACCACTTCCTGTATGTAAATCTATTTTTAATTACAAGGTATGAATTTAAACCTCCACTGTTAGTGGAGATTTGACAAAGGTCTCTATATCATTGAGAAAGCTACTGAAAGATATTTAATTCGTATCTGGAACCAATTTACAGAAGTTTCATTCCTCAGTTTTTAATAATTGCTTCTGAAATGTTAATAACTTAGATTTGACTTTGTATTTTGCAAAAAAAGATTTTTAGCATATACTTTCTCTATAAAATATTTTTAAAAATCCACCATAAGGCAGTGCTTCCCAGTCTGAGGTGACCCTCAATGGCGAGATACATGGGACCCCAAATTGTGAGCAAAGCAGTTTGCAATGGAGTTGTATGATGTGATGAGATCCTGATTGTGACTGAAAATAAAGCTAAGATGCTGGTTTTGTCTTCAGACACAAAACATGGAATGGTATTACAGCTAAGCTAATCGGATATTCAGTTGCTCTTACTCCTTACCACTTTGCCAAGCCTGAGGGTCCTAATGTTTCCCTTGAATTTATGGGCACTTATTTTACACTTGGATGAGTCAGTTCAAGAAGCTAAAATGGGGGGGGGGGGGGGGGGGGCTGAGGGAAAGAAGAAAATAATAATTCTTAATTTATTTGGGATCAGTTTGACTTGTTTGGTTGTAGTAACTATTGGCTATGTTTGTATTAGCAATCGTGAGTGGATTCATGGGGCTTGTGAATGTCTTCATGAGGCTTGATTTTGAATTAGCTGTAGTCTGTGCCCTTAGATCAAACACAATTTAGTAGTTCTGAGCATGTTAGATGCTCTCCCTGAGTATGTCTTCTGGCTCAGTCTGACTGGAATCAGATTTGTGCTATCTATAACAGTTCAGGGATGTGAGCTGAAGTGCAATAAATGGTAATTGCCAAGAGCTTTATTTTAAAAGCTGGTATAGATGCCTTTGTACTTCTGCTTCCCCTCCCCTGTTGTCCTCCCACCATTTTTTTTCCCTATACCTGAATCTGTAGGTAGTATTTATTTCCCATTTTAGAAGGGTACTTTCACTTGTATGATAGACTTGCTAGAGACCTGATGGTCCATATAGCCTGTATGTGCAGCCATCAGGTGCTTTTCCTCTTCTAAAATTGCAGTGGCACAATCTGAAAACTGGCAGTATCCCTAGTGTGTTTCCCAGCTCTGAAAATGTTTCAACAATAGAAGTTATATCACATCTGTGATTGTGATCTTGATGGTTGAGTAGTACCTCACTTGTGTCTTTTTTCCTTCTATTGCATTTTCAATTGTTTAGCTATTCAGTTAAGTAAAATGGTTTCTTGTCTAAACGAGTCACTGTGTATCTCCTACCACTTAATTTTTATCCCACTTCAATTATTCTAGTCTTAGGATACAACATTGCACTTCTACTTCTTCAAGCATGCTTGAACTTAATGCTGTTAACAAAACTAGTTACCATGTTCTTACATTTTGGTATGAGTCAATTTTAAAGAATCTACTCTCAAGATCAGTCCCTGAATTTCATTGGTAAATTCCGTGGCCAGTAAAAAATTACCTTTCATAGCCAGTTAGCTGTTACATAATTCTCATGCTGATTCTTCATAAGTAACGATTTTCTACTCATATGAATTACTTTGAGTTCTGAAAAGTAGCATTGATAACATTTCCATTTATAGAAAATAGTCTTTCATCCAAAAATTGTGTCCCTTTAGTGTGGCTAAAATGACCTGGGATAACATTTACATAGGATTAATAATTTTCCATTTACCTCTATATCTTGAATTTTCTTTCTTCAGGATTTGCCTGAGACTGTAATTTCACTTTGCTTTAAGTCAAAAAGTTTCTGTGGGGGAGGGGGGAAGAAACAACTTCAGTGGGAAGAGCTTGGTTACATCTACATGAACAGTTTAGTTCAGATGAAGAATGTGGTTTTGAAGTGAAACCCCCTAGTCACTGCTGCTTGACATGTTTTTGCTTGCCTCACAGTTTGTGGTACTGCGCTCACATTTGTAACACATGAACAGGATTCCTTTTAGAGGAAGTGAACTTGAAAGGCGTCTCTACGATCATCTAATACATTCCAAATGCTAGTGAGTGCTCAGATCACAGGAACAAACCAGGAGTAAAGTAGAATCCTCAAAAACAGTCCTAACATAGGTGTCTGGTCCTCAACAACCAAGGCTCTGCAAACTGGCTGTTACTGTCTTGCGCGAAATAACGGAGATACAGTTTATAAGCCCTATCTAAGCAGTACTTAGTACAGTTTATTGTTACATTATACTACAGGCAAACTATAGATTAACAGACTACTAATACCTATATCATTTTCTAACATAAATACTAATGTATTATTTGTCAGGTGATGCTATTCTCATTTATGTCAGTGAAGTAAGAATGAGATAATTTGCAAGTCTTGACTAAATTGGTGAGGAGTTTAGCGGGGAAGCTGTATGAGGAGAGGTTGAAGTCGCTTGGTTTATTCAACCTGGAGAAGAGGAGACTGAGAGGAGATCTCATCACAGTCTACAACTTTCTCACAAGGGGAAGAGAAGGGGCAGGTCCTGATCTCTTCTGTCTGGTGACCGATGATAGGACCAGGGGAAATGGTAGGAAGATGTACCAGAGCAAGTTTAAGTTGGACATTAGGAAAAGGTTCTTCACCCAGAAGGTGGTGGAGCACTGGAATAGCCTCTCCAGGGAGGTAGTCATGGCACCAAGCCTGACAATATTCAAGAAGCATTTGGACAACATGTGCCCTCAGACACATGGTCTGAATCTTGGGATTGTCCTATGCTAGGGCAAGAGTTAGACCCACTGATCCTTGTGGGTCCCTTCCAACTCACAACGTTCTATGATTCTTGATTAAAAAATTGAAAGATTATAGATTGTTTGCAATAAAATGTTTGTGGTTTTTTGATCTGCACAGAACCATAAAATATGATGCCAGCAATAGAAGCTAAAAGGAAACACCAATAATGTGCAATAACATATATCAGACTAACTAGCTAATTAGTTGTATGTGGAATTAGGTTTTCTAGGCCTAGCTAATCTTTTCCTGCTCTATAATGAAAGTTGTGAATCATGTCAGCTAGGAGGACAGCATTCCCCTAGTTACTGGTGAACTACCAAACAAAATTATTGGAATTTATTTAATTTCTACAAAAAATAAGTAATTTACAATTCTAGTAATATGAAGTAATTCCAGAATTATTCATATATTTCTACATATAAATAGATGGTTTGATTATTGGTTTTAGAATTTCAGAACTGGAAACTTTGGTATATATGAAAGTAATCTGAAATAAAGCCTCTGTAATGAATAGGTGTATAGAGACAAACCCCTCAGTCATTCTATGAGAACTGAAGAAGGTAGTATGGAAGTTAAGGTCAGTCCGTAGTAATTCATTAAGCAAAACAGTCTTTTTCCTAACAGATTCTTGACAGAATCACTTTGTTTCCCTCAGAAATTTGAGAGAAGCGAGAGATAATGCTGTTGCTGAAAAAGAAAGAGCAGTTCTTGCTGAAAAGGATGCTTTAAGAAAATATGATCAACTCTTAGAACAGTAAGTATCTTCTAAAATGCGCATAAGAAAATCTAAAGGTATGACTATATTTATATCTGAATTTTAGGTAGGAGGAATGACTGCTTTGGCTTTCTGCTTATAAAGAATAAATTGATATGCAAACATTATGTTTAAATGAAGTTAAAGTTTTAATTCTAGTAGTATGTTTTTTATGTTACCAGTGCAGTAACGATATTATTTTGATTCTTCTCCTACAATCCTGTAAAGACAAGCAAACCTAATGATGCATCTCATAGCAAGAATGTGGATTTCATACTGTACAGTAGCAGGGGTCAAACTCTGAACCTTTTCTGATTTTTTGGTTTTTGTGTTGTTTTTTTTTTTTTTTTCCCCTGTGGTTGACAGTAGAATATTGTCTAGAATGATGACTTCATTTAATAGTTTCTGTAAAGTACACTACTACTTTAGAGTGTAGTAGTCATGAACAGTTATGCTTGCTACATGCTTCTTTTCTTCCTGCTGCCTCTTTTCAGTCTTTCACATTACATATATAAAATACAGTGTCTCTACAAACGTACAATTTATCCATATGGACACGGAAATTATGACTGATTTTCTGCCTGTTTGCAAGTAGTCTTACTATCCTGCTCTGCAGCAACTTGTCTTTACTTTTTGTAAATTTAGAATATTGGTTATGGTAAATTATGAGGTAATTTAAAACTATGGAGAGTAATCAAAGCTGTTCAGGGTGTTTGTCATATGTCCTTAATTTCAGACTTGGTTCATTGTTTAATCCACACCTTTTTCTAAAATGAAAAGGTCAGTTCATTAACCAATTGTGCCATCTAGTCATCTGCTTAAAGTACTTGATATTAACTGATTTTGCTTTGAATTGTTTTTAATTTGTGGTGGGTTGACCCTGGTGGGTAGCCAGATGCCCACCAGAACCCACTCTCTCACTCCCCCTCCTCAACTG
>NW_010293291.1:0-11984 GCF_000700745.2 Antrostomus carolinensis
TTTTTTTTTTTTGTGGTTTCCCCCTCATCCCTGCAAGGGGACCTAAGTCTGTGAATTTACAAAACTGACAAATATGGTATCCTATAATGTAACAATTTACCAAAAGAGGTATTTTCAGTATCCATTAGGAAGAACATCATGTCTGATCTTCCATATACATGTAGATCCAGGAGAGCTTAAAAATGCTTTTTTGATTGGTGGTCATCTATCATCACACAAGGAAGGAGCAGTGCTGGATCTTTGAGGAATATGAGGTTTAGGATAGGGATTTGAAGAGTGCATGACAACTAGCACTGCTTTCCTTACAAGTGAAGGTAATAGATTTTGTAACTCAGGAGGCACTCTTAGAGTGATGCTAAACTTTAGAGATGGAAATCTTTTCACTATTTTTTTTCTTTTTTGAGGATAATTGCATGACCTCTCACAGACCTGTCTAAATTCCACTCATTTTAGAGAGCCCTTTAAGTGGGAAGACTTCAATGTGTCATGAAAACTTCCTATTCCAATGAAAAAAAGAAACAAGTCCAGAAGCAAAGGTTCAGCTGTCTGTTAAATAGAACACTGAGTAGTACTTACATCCTATATAGTAGTTTAAGATAATGGTTTACTTCAAAGGATCACATATAAATGTTGGTGACCTTTGATTTCTGATACATTATAGTCCCTTTCATTTCCAGCTGGGGCTCATTTGATTTTCTTTAAAAGCCCTTTAAATCACATGTGAAGAGATCTTGTCAGGCATATGAATAAGGAAACACAAGGCTTGACACTTGTCATGAACATAACAAAACACCTGTAATAAATAAGTTTTTCACATGCCTTTTTGACCATTGCAAACAGTCTTTGCTATCTCGTACTAATCTAAGAGAATAACTGTTTTGATCAAATTTCGGTTTTGGTGGTTGTCCTGGTTTTTAGCTGAAAAGGAGCTGGGTTTCTTTTTCAGTAGCTAGAATTGTGCTGCGTTTTGCTTTCAGCCTGGGATTTGCTATGAGAGAAACACTGGTACCATACCAACATTTACATTTTTGTCACTGGAAGTGAAGGACTTTGTGTTCTGTTAGTCCACAAGCACAAGATTTAAGGGGGGTGAAGAATATTTAAATTAATAAACTTAATTGACAGTTAGATATGCCAATAGGGTATTCCATATCATATCACATCATGTCCAGTATATTAGTGAGGGTCTCTTCCTCATTTAGCTCTCTCTGGCTTTCGCTCGGGCTCTCGTTCTTCCGGGATTGCGGTTTCAGTTCGGGATTGTCGCTCCTCCAGGATTGTTATCTGGGAACAGGCTGTGTTCGGTCAGGAGGGGGGTGAGCTATAACGTTGGGTGTCACTCATTTGCATATTTTGTTACTGTTATCATCACTACTATTTTAATATTAGTATTATTTTAAGTTTTCTCTCTATTATTAAACTGTTCTTATCTCAATCTACAAGCCTCCTTTTTCTTGTCCCTCAATCCTCTCCCCTCTCCCCTGGGGGTGTTGGGGAAGTGGGTGAATGGCTGTGTTGGCTGCTAGCCAAGGGCTAGCCCGGTGAAACTATCACAGTCCCCATATGGGCCACCTGGATGGTTGGCTGGGTAATATCAGAGAAGAAGAAGGAGAGCCTGACCGAAAAAACAGAACACAAAGTCCTTCACTTCCAGTGACAAAAATGTAAGCATGGGTATGTTATCAGAGTCTCTCTCATAGCACATCCCAGGCTGAAAGCAAAACGCAGCACAATTCTAGCTACTGAAAAAGAAACCCATCTCTATTTCAGCTAAAAACCAGGAAAGCGGTTTGTCTTTTTTTCCTAAGAAAACTCCCTAGTAGTAACCTGAAATAATTAATCTTGACTAATAAACTTTGGAATCTATAAGTTGAAGAAGCATTAAAGGAGAATAAAACTGTGTATGTATGCATATATCTATGGGGATACACATACATGAAATTCTATATGCTTAGTCCCAATAGACATGCAGAACACTTGCTTATCTCTAATTTTATAGATATTAGTCATTGAATAGAATTAACTGTGAAGATTCATACTGAAAGTAAGTGCATGTATGAGGAAAGCAGTTATCTGACACATAACTTGTCCGAATTAGCTGACAGTCATATGTCCAGGTTGTGAAGAAGAAATGTCAGAATATATGGACTCAGCAATCCCTTAGAACTATAAAATGACTTAGGTGAGCCTCTGAAAAACATGCACCATCTGTGGTAGTACATATGTACAAAATGTCCTACTGAGCTACTCTGTTTTCCTCCCAAAGAAATATTGCATATCAAACACTTTATCTGAATTGATCAAAAGTTGTTGCCAGCTACTCAGGTGTGTAAATCCAAGGAGCTATTCAGGAGGTTTTAAAACATGCATTTAAACTCACTTCCCTGGAGCAGGTTTCGTTTCATGTCGTGATACCTTGTGGGAAAACATATAATACTATCTTTCCTGTTCAGCCTCATTAACAAGGAAGATTAATACTTCGTACTATCTTCTTAGCTTTTTTTTTTTTTTTTTTTTTTTCCCTCTTACTGTGAAAATAGGTTTTCTAGCAAAGCAAGTTGTTTCCTCCATATGGGTTTGAACCTATGGGACCTGCCTGAAAAAGCTTATAGCTATAGTTTCTCCACTGTTTTAATCTTGTGACTTCAGTGGAGAGCTATCACTGTTACAGGTGGTTAAACATGGAAATTTAAAAGCCATAAACTGTTATTTAAAAATATAACTTAATAGAAGCTAAGAGTAAAATCATAATACTGACTGTTTGTTAAACTTAATGAAATTTTGAGGGGAATTTTCACTTTTGCTGATGGGAAGAAATCCTTTAATAGAAAACCAGACAATCTCCCATGATGAAAAAGTTAAACTAACTGTCTTTTGAAGTAAACTATCTAGCAAACAGTCCTAAAGTTAGTGAAAAAAAAAAATTCACTTAGCTAGGGAGAGAGAACTGGCAGTAAGTATGACATCTTTTCTTTCTTCAACTTTCTGGTTCCAAAGCTGAAAACTCTGATATGAAGTGCAAAGATAATGAGGTGAGTTACCAGGTTATGAAGTCTTCATACTTCAAGCGCTCAGCACATTTACTCAAATTTTGACAATAAGGGAATGGGGAAACATTTTAAAGTGGGGTTTTTTTGTATACTGAGATACTTTGAAATACTTTCCAATTATTAGATGCCTTTGTTGAGCTCTTCAAGAAACTTAACTTACAGTAGTTACTTACATAATATAGAAAGATAGAATAGCCTAAAGTGTAGATCTCCTTTATAACAAAACACAACAAAACAAAACAAAAACCTAGGAATGCCAATACAATTGGCATTTGATACAATTTAGTATTGAAATTTTTCTTCAGAGAAGTCCCCTGAATTTAGTACACATGCTCAAACTCTACTCAAGTGAAGCTATTGGAATTATGTTCTGATTTAAAAACATAACCAAAAAACCCTAATACTTGAACAACCACTGAAATCCTTGTCTGTTTTAGAACTGCATACATGGTTTAGTTTGCATATATATGAGTATTTTATGATAATTTGTATAGCCTTTTTATTCCTGATTTAATATTTATATACAGATAAAGTTGAAGGAATGAATGAAGAAATTCCTTTAATTCAAAGCAAACAGCATTTATTTACCTCAATCATTCTTCACTGTCTGCCATGATGAAAATTGATAATAACGTGCACTGTTACTCTTGATTCTCCTTAGGTTTAGTGTTAGCATATTCCTAGGGCTTTGAACTTTTTATAATCTAAATTAATGTTCTGAGTATGGTTAAGCTGATGATTATTCAACATGTGTCTGAGAGTTTTGGATGTGTTTTTAACTTTCCTTACTGATGACATGTCAGTAACAGATTATAAAAAACCTACTGTTGCAACAACTGTAGTGTGGTTAAGTGCATGTGTTTTACACATTTATAAATCAGTTAGACAAATAAATTAATATAAAATTAAAAAGAAAATAATAGACTAGAGAATCTCAGAGGTTTTTGGGGGTTACACAGTAAGACCCACAAGTACTACCAGCAGTTTGTTCAGTAGGAACATTCACAGTCATGTGGTTTTGAACACCACCATCTGCTCCAGTCTTAGGCTTCCCTCCTCTGTCTCTCACTGTTCCACGCCAAGGTTTAGTCACGGGGGGGAAATACATACTTCTGGTAGAAGTATAATGGCATTTTAACATTTTACAGGTTTAAGACCACTTAGGAAACTCACAATATCTTGGAAGAATACTTTTTTTACTCCATCATTACTCACCAATCTAGGGTTTATAATGGTGTCTACTGATGTGTTTTGCTAGTGTTTTGAAAAGTACTTATTCAGTCTTTCCAATAAAAGGTTTTTACCTCCCTCCATCCTCTGGAATTTATGCTTTACTTGAATGTGTTTCTCCTGATGATAATGATCCCTTTTTCTGTTTTATTCTTATATTTTTTGCTTTCATCCTTTTAAATACAAAAAGTACATTTTTAACCTCCTTATTTAGTTTAACTTTCGTAATCCTTCCATGTTATTTACTACTCTCTTGTCTCGTTCTGAGCACTTGAAATAACCTGTGACAACTCTCCATTTTGTCTTCGTCTTATGCTAAGAATGACACAATCTATATGGACTAGAAATGTTGCATTCCAGCTTTGTCTTATGACGGCTTTGAGCAGAAAATCATGTTGACCTTTTTTGCTTACTTATCACAAGCTCATATAGCTTTATACTTCCAGTCTACATTTCTCATTGATCATGTCATGGCAGAAATGGAGATATCCGCAAGGCTCTATATGCTTTTAAAGGGCAGGATGATAGAAACACTATTTGACAATGTTAAAAATTATGCCAGTGTGTTTTGGATTTCTTTATATAAGCAAAGCTATATTATTCCATTGTTATTCCTTTTAGTACTGTGGTTTTGACTTTTAGAGCAAGTGATTTCTGATTCTTATATGTCCATTCATCTTGCCTGAGGTGTGTTACCAGTCTGTATTTCTTCCATGGAAATGACTTGCACTATATTTATTTCTAGAATAAAAGAATATACCATAGAAATGTCAAATGCCCTTCTTCCCTTGACCTTTCTATTATAGCTTTGCAGAGCAAGTTTATTACTTATTAGGAAGGATGAATAATCAACATTCACTAAAGCAAAGAAATACATCTTGGTGAATTAATTGTGCCCCCAGCACAAGACAATAGCTGCTATTACCCATAAGAAGTTGAGAAAATCAATTACTGTTGTGTTTCTGTCTTTCTCCATGATAAATGCATTTGTGGGCTACTACCTATTCATATAGGGCCAGACTTAAATGTGAAATTTTGTTGCATTGAAGAACAGCAGCCTTGGAAAAACCCCTCTCAGGTGCTTACCAGCTCTGTTAGTGCTTAGATTTAAAGGCTGAGAGAGCTGTTCCTTTTTATGTGCCCTCCCTAGTTGCTATAGTTGGGATAACACTGGAAAAATTAGCATGTGTTTCACATTCAGAATAGCTGGGATTTCAAAAATAGGCATCCTCCAGACAGGCAAGTCCTGTACTTATTTTAATAACATGTCTAAAACATGCATGTAAATTTGGCATCTGGACAAAAGGTAATTGCATTATTTGCTATCACTGACAACTGTGAGATAGTGGTCAGAGAAGTCTTTGAGACAGACATAGACCTTGGCATCTATTACACCCTAGTAGAGTATATGAATCATCAGAGTATTAAGGACATTTTCCTTTTGTTGAAACTGTTTTGTTGCAGCAAAGATTAGTTGCACTGCATAGAAACAAATAATATAACTCTCTATCAAAGTGAACTCTCTTCCCTGAGTTTTGATCCCTGCTTTAAAGAGTATATGTGTTTCAGTTTTAAAAATGAAGAAATAAATTCTGATTCAGAAAAATCCTCTCTGTTCTTCCTAATTCACAGAATGTTACTGTTGACAACTCAGAAAACACCAAATGGTGGAACTATCAGTGTAGGTAAATCATAATGCAGCTTCTAAACTTTACTATTATTAACAAGCATATGTCATAAATACATCTTCCCTCCTTAAAGCAGAAGGTGGGTTACTACTGAAACAAATTCTGTGTATACAGCTTTTCAATACAGAAGTTCATTCAACTTTTATTATCTAAACTTTGACAAGAACTTTGACAAAACTGTGCTATGCCTTTCTATTCACAGAAAGCTGAGCTCCCTTAGGGCGGTGAGCATGCATTCTGTATTGGTCATCACCTGTGCCAGTAGGTATTTCACTAATGAGTCCAATTTCCTGCATTAAGTGTAGCACCTCCGAAATTAAATTAAAAGAAAAAATACAGTAATTTTGTTCTTCTGAGTATTTGCCGTATTTTATTTTCACATTAAAAGATGCGCTCTCACTATGACTAATAGTAGATTTGTCAGTCCTTGTGTGGTAGCTGAGACTGAATTTTCCTTAGCCAGGTTGTGTGAGTTTCTTTCCTATGTTTCATATTTTTTTCTTTATTAGAAATAAGGTTTTAACAGGGATAAGATAGAAGTAAGAGAAAAGGTTCTGTTTGTTTTCTTAGTAGTGTTTATTAAGTTCAGCACTGAAGATTTATCTATAAGCTACATTCTGTCAGAAATCCTCAGGAAAGAATGGGGTGAGATCAGAGAGAGAAGATGACTCTGACTGCTTAAGTGGAATGTGATACAGTCTGCTGTACAGCAAGATGAACTGGAAAAGTTCTGTCATCTTGTTTTGTCTGCTGTGAAAGCCATCCTTTATTCTGTGGGCTAACCTGTACTGACACTGGGTTTCCAGATAAGCGGCCTGAGCTAATGGTATAAACTAGAGAATGAGATTGACTTTATTCAGAAATTTTGTACTGCTGTTTCAGATTGCATTCCTCAAGAACACACTGACTACTTCATCTATTAAAATTGAGTACTTATAGAAAATGGAAAAAGCCCAAGTACAAAAAGATAGGAAACATCTGCACAAGCACGGTTTCAGGGGAATTATTTTAATTATTTTGCATCCCAGAAAATGAAGGTTCTCTAATATCACTACAGTGGTGAAGAATGGTAATATCACTTTAATTAGAAGTTGCAGCCTAGCACATTTTTTACTCGTCATTTAGAATCCTAGTGCGTACTTTATTTCTTGGTCCAAAGGAAATAAAAAGGGAGTTCGTTCTCTACATTTGAACTCTCAAAAATTAATTTAATAAATGTACAAAAACATGTCAGAGAGTATTCTGGAGACTTAAGTGCCTGGTATTTGTAGAAGAGAAGCATGAATTTTAACTTTATAAGTAAGCTTGTGTCAGAAACCCAGTTACACTATCCAGCCTCGAGCCCAGTATTCTCTGAACTGGGTACTGTATTTTCCAAATACTCTTGAGCACTGGAACAGGCTGCCCAGGGAGGTTGTGGAGTCTCCTTCTCTGGAGACATTCAAGACCCGCCTGGACGCCTTCCTGTGTAATTTCGTTTAGGTTCCTGCTCCGGCAGGGGGATTGGACTAGATGATCTTTGGAGGTCCCTTCCAATCCCCAACATTCTGTGATTCTGTGATTCTGTGATTCTTCCATCAGGGATGCTTCAGTCCCAGTTTGGGAAAAGAAAAAACAAACAAACTGAGCTTCTTTTTAAGTGGAAAGATAATTTGGTTTCTCTGACTTGTTTATTTCTTGCTAACTGTGAGGCTGACAATATCAAGAACAATTAAGGTTCTAACATATAGCCTTAGCCATCAGAGATTTAAAGTAGACTAGAGTCACTTTTCATACAGCTTAACAAATAACAATGGACTTAAAGCTGTCCTGCAATTAAGGTTCTAACATATAGCCTTAGCCACCAGAGGTTTGATGTAGACTAGAGTCACTTTTCATACAGATTAACAAATAACAATGGACTTAAAGCTGTCCTAAATCTTACTGAGTTCATTATTTTCTTTGGTGACCTACTGTAGAGAAATCCATATTTCTGAGATGTCAAAGGCAGAAGTGACAAGGATATTGAGACTACTGAATTTTTATAGTCCATTAATTACTTGCTCAGGTGCTATGACAAAGTACAAAGGAATGGCAAGATTATGAATGATGCAAATAATGACACCAATAGTGACTGGAATAATTGCATTAAGTTTTATCATTACCAGGGAGAGAATGAAAGAAAAACAAGGGGAATAGAACAACAAATGGAATGGGTGAGATGAGAAAAGAAAATTACAAATATAAACAGTTTATATGGTTGTAGAGAAGGACAGAAAAAGGTGAAATATTTTTCAGTGATAAACCAGGTAAAGATAGTGGACAATGAATATTATTTCTCCTTTTTCCTTCTAATTTCAGCTGCTACCTCACTGACTTACATACATTCTGTAACTAGCTCATGCTGGTTTTTCTACTAGCTTTGCCTTTTTACTACTTCATTATTTGTAAGTAAATTAAATGCCCCTTAGTGCATGAACAAGTTTTGCCTATAGTGACATTTGAATGAAGTGTGCAATGCAGCAAATTAAAATCAAAACTAACTTAAGCATTGCCTCTGTTCTGCTCAGTTTTTGTTGGCTTTGTGATTACAAAACATCATTCACTCTCCAGATGAAAAAAAGGTTTTTAATAATGTGGACAATATGCAGAATAGCAAATTCTATTGAAACTTGGGACACCAGCTGAAATAATAATGAATACAATTCTTCAGATAATATTTTGATGGAAATAGGTGCAGTCAAATTATCCACTGCATATGAATAAGAATGAATCATCACAATGCTCTAATTCTGCCTCAAAAATAAAGGGGTGAGATAAACACTTTAAAGATATTAGTTATTGTAAATAATTAGTAGTCATTAAAAGAGTTATTAAATAGTCAAGTTTGTTTTAAAGGTCTTGCTTAGATGTGCAGTTCCTTCAGTGCAAAAATCTTTTGGAAGAAAAATCTTCAGACTCCTAAGTATCTCACAATTTTGCCATGGAAAATTTGTTTTATTAACAATAGAACATCGGTAAGATAAATAACCAATAACACATAGGTACAGTTGAAAAACAAAGTTGATTTTCATTGTTTTAACTATGCATCTGAAAGACAGAAAATACCTAAATAGGCTTCAGTTGCTACAGACAAGGTTTTTCAAGGTATGTAAAAGCTCCCAGAGATTGACTGGAGCAGAAGGATACGAATACACTATCACTTTGAAAAACAAGTACTATATTTTGTGACATTACCCCAGAATGTTATGTTCACAAAAGAGCTTGTGGACCAGTGTGCACAAATGTTCCTTAGCCAGTGCAAGGCAACATGAGGTGCATTAATACTGCTGGAGATTAAGAGACCTCATGTAACAGTCTTGCTTCTTCTTCTGTGAAGGTAACACCCTCTATACATAAGATTTTCTTAATTAAAAATATTATAGAATAGATTCTGCAATCATTACTCATGCTGAGCAGTAGAGTACCATGTGAACAGCTTCACTGAATTTAACAGCTGTATTGAAAAACAGTTTATGATGAGAATGCTTTTCAGTAAATGATCCAAAATTAAGTCAAGGCTCCACAAGCTCCACAGAATGGGGTCCAAGGATGGCTTAAGGGAATAAGATAATTATCTGTAAGTATTGGTGGAAAAAAAGCAAATCAACCCTTTCCTGCTTTCAACCTTGGAAAATACATAATTCAGATATCTCCTATTTATCTAATATTTATGCTAGTATAAATTGGATCAGTGAGCTGTTAAATGTTTGAGACGAAGGTGGCGCAGGTCAGCAATGTATCTTGGTCCCACCCACATCTGACAATGCAGAACTATCTTATAGGCTCATTCAGCATCTCACTTTCCTGCAGTACAAAAAAAAAAGTTTGTAAAATTAAAGAAACTCACAAACAGAATACTTCGGAAAATTAACTTTATCATGCTGATGGCTGCTTGAAATATTAGATGAACATTATGTGTATTGACAAGGCAGGATATTCTTCTTCAAAATGCTTTTTAACACAATTTGATTTGAAGTCAGTTTAACAGTCAGTGAGCAAATTAAGGGATATATTTTGTTTAGAAAATGTAACATTGTCATAAACGTGCAGCTGCATTAAGTTGATGGGCCCCAAAATCCGCACAAAATGTGCGGATGAGATTTGAGAATGAACGCTTTTGCACAAACACCTTTATTTAATCTCTGTTTTACGAAGTTGCACCATAAAGATCTTTTCTCTGCACTTGAAGTAGACATCCACAAAAAATGTGTGGAGAGGAAGACTTGTCTAAGACAATTTTTGGGGTTTTGCACTGAGCAGTTTTTAAACTGGATTCATGCTACTTCAGATCAGCATAGCACTGATATGAAGCTTAGTAAAGTGCAGCACCTACACTGGGTTCAAATATGCATTAGCAATTTTTAGTTTAAAAGACCTGGAATTTAAAATCCATGTGTGCAAAAACAAAATTCAATGCTAGTATAAAATCAAGCAAAGACTAAAATGCCAAGTGTGTAACAGCTATTTCTCAGCTCATGTAAACAGTTGGGGCAAGAGGTTGTGTAAAAAGTTCCCATTACTCTCCTAGGAAATTAGCAAGAAGCATTGTCTGCCACTAATTTTGAAATAAGCTACAAAATGAAAGATAATCAGTGTCTGCCAGTGATCAGTGTAATTTTGAAGAGCAATTATAATCAGTGACTATTCTCTTCAAGATATTAGTTTGCAAATAGTTGTGGTCTGGCTCATTTCAGGGTAATGACTGTGGCTGCTTGCTGGCTGTGGTGAGTCCAGCCCCGCTGACAGCAAGCTGCAGTGAGACTCTCCATCACTGCAGGGTGTAGCAGCGTGACAGGACATTTCCATAGAGCCCAAGATTGACTTTTACCATCTGAAATACCTACATGGGTGTTTGTCTCGTGGTTCATTGCTTCATCAGCCATTGTGTCTAATTTGGAATTACTTTTGCTTCTACATGTTCTTCCCTCCTTGCCTTTCTATAAACTCAAGGCTGCAAGCAGAAGCTCCTGAAATCACCTAAGCTACAACCATGTCCTATGCTAGTGGTGCATGAGCACTGTTTGCTGTTACAGTCAGAATAAAGATTTCTGGGTGTTTGTCATATTTGGATTTCTTTAATCAACTGTAATATTATATACATGCAACATATATGACACCAAGAAATTATTTCCAATTTTATCAGGCAACAGTTGGATTTTGTTGGTATTTGTCTGGTTTGCTTTTCTTGCTGTCTTGAAATTTTGCACTGTCTTCCAAGGTGCTTTTTTCCTGTCAGTGTGACCCTAGACTGCATCAGTATCCAATATAACCAAACTTACAGAAGCTGAATTGTGACAGAATAGTGTGGTGCTGGGGAAGAAAAGAAGGTCATAAGGGAGGTAAACCACTAGAAATCTTATATTTGTAAATACTCCTCATATTTTAAGCTTTTTATGAAGGGACAATGCAGGGGAAAAGTGCTGCATAATTGGATATCATCTCTAGATCACACGGTATTAATAAAATTAGTATCAATTAGGATCTGCAAAATAAGGTTGTCTGACTATTATAGTAGCAAATCAACAGTGGAGCTATGTCAGAAGTATATTGGTAATGTGCAAAATGCCTGTGAATAGAGGAAGACTAAAGAAGTTACAACAACATGTTTGGTGTATTTTGGGGTATATTTTCATTGTTTTTGTTGTGGTTTCTTCATTTTTAATATGTAGTATCTCATCCCAGTTCCTGAGAAAACAACTTCATCATTGCATAGCGGCATTTGGAGCTGGAAATTCATGCCGCAGAAGCAGGCTGCGATTTCACAGCAAACATAGCATATGACCTGCGCTATTTGACAACAGCAACCTCAACGAAGTGCCTGTTGCCAGACACAGCCTTCAGGATCTGTGTCTGAAGGCTGTTGTAATGGTGTCTTTCAACAGAAATGAATGCAAAGTGTGTTGCCATATCACTGTGACCAGCTGTCTCATTGCAGTGACTCAGAGAGGCATTTAGGTTGCTTTCCAGGGTGTTTTCGTTACAAAGCTTTTCACTC
>NW_010293291.1:12014-13745 GCF_000700745.2 Antrostomus carolinensis
TTATTTACTAGTCTATTCTTCCAAGGCTGGCCAAAGATTTTTCAGTACTTTAAGGACTGTTTTTTAGTGAGTAGGTGTCTAAAGATTTCAGAAAAGTGAGCCCACAAACAGAGATAAAAATCACCCAAATCTACAGTCAATTTCAGAAAATTCTTGATGTGTTTTGTCAGCCCCCTGAATCCGGAGGTGGTAAGTCAAGGGCAGCTTGCACCCAACCTAAATCAGTCTCTAGCTTCTCCTACACACACATACTTGTATGCAAGGGAGAATGTTATCCAGCTCAAACTTCTGATGATCTGAATAATTTCAGTTCAGATGGTCTGAAAAAAGTCTTTCTTAAGGTTGACAGCTGCATTTTTAAAGGACCCACCTGCTGACCATGCTATGTTACAGAACTGCAATGGATTTTGAGCTCAGGTGCCATGTTGTTGCACCGCTTTCAGATCCAGGGCTCACTCACTGTGGGACAAGTGCCAGCTGTGTCTTGCACAATGCAGACGTCTTCTGCTAAACTAGGATTTAACATGGTCATCCAGAAAATTGCAAATGCACACTCAAACAAAATCTTTCCAAGGTGGTTGGCTGCGGACTCTTTTCTTGGAAACCATGCTTTATTTTTATTTCTCTGTGATGTTGCTCCAGTTGCTCAGTAAGGATAACAGTAAGTCTTCACATCACATGGATGTTGTGAAATATAGCTCTATGTGTGAATCCCATCATCAGTTACTCTGATTAGCACTACAAAATCCCATTGTATAAATGACAGAATGTGGATGGCACATAGTAAAGAACATACGTTGAATAAGAAAGCCAGAATAAAATAATGAATTTCTGATCACGTAATAAGTGTTAGTGATTTTAGGTAGTGTTTATAACATGATTTTGTGATACAGTGGAATATGTATGTGGAATAATGAAAAATTTATTGAAATACTTAGAGATTCTCAAAAGGAAACTAAATTTGATGTGTGTTGGTTGCTTTAATTCTGACATTTAATGATTCCTCAACACTTTCTTTATGAAGTTTTTTTTTTTCAAAAACACCAGAGTAAATAAAATTTTAAAACATGTTCTTATTTCCTTTGCCTGTCATATTTTCTATTTCTACTAAAACATACTTTATTAATTAACATATGCAGACATGTGTGTGAGTGTTCAAAATTATCCTCTAGTATGCCTGATCTCAGAAGTCATTGAATCACACCAGTGCATTCATAAATAATTCCGGGTCTCAGAAATGTCAAATACACATGATCTCTCACACTTACTTTCCTTTACCTACCACCTTCATGCCTCTGAAGGCAAAAGGAAATTCCATAGAGGTTCCAGGCCAGGGTGCAAGGTGATGTTTCCACGTTATGGGCTACAGTGTCATTTTGGAAGCACAGAGTGTTCCTACCTCTACAGAAATGGTTGATGCTTACAGTAGCTTTAATTTTACTGAAGGTGGATGTGATTTCTTGTGTAGATTTCAGGGTACCCTCTTCCACCCTGCAATCAACAGAAAAAAAAATCATGGATCATTTTGCAAAACAAAGGTGTGGGGGAAAGATGTCTGTCCTGGTTTTGCTAGGAAAAGTTAATTTTCTTTTTAGTAATCAGAATAGCTCTATTTTAGTTTCAGTGTTTCAGTTCAGACTTATGAGAAGAACGTTGATAACAGTACTGATGTTATTAGTTGCCGCTGACTGTTATTAGTTGCTCAAGGCCACTGTGTTTGGCTGGTTCACA
>NW_010293292.1:0-3261 GCF_000700745.2 Antrostomus carolinensis
TGGGGTTCTTGAGGGGCACTTTTAGCTGTGAGGACTGAACCAAAGAAGGCATTTGGTATCTCTGCCTTCTCAGAGTCTCCCAAACGAGGGCACCCGCCTTGTTCAGCAGTGGGCCCACATTTTCCCTGGTCTTCCTTTTGTTACTGATCTACTTGAAAAAACCTTTTTTGCTGTCTTTAACCTCCTTTGCCAGATTCATCTCCAAGTGGGCCTTAGCCTTCCTAGTTGCATCCCTGCAGGCCCTGACTGCATTCCTATATTCCTCCCAGGTGGCTAGACCCTTTTTCCACATTTCATGGACCTTCCTCTTCCCTTTGAGTTTTTCGATCAGCTCTCTGCTCATCCATGCAGGTTTCCTGCCACTCTTGCCTGATTTCTTTCTCTTAGGGATGCACCGGTCTTGGGCTTGGAGGAAGTGGTGCTTGAATGTTAACCAATTCTCTTGGGCCCCCTTACCTTCCAACACTCTAGTCCATGGGATACTCCCAAGTAGGTCCTTGAAGAGGTCGAAGTTGGCTCTCCTGAAGTCCAGGGTTGCAACCCTACTTATTGGCTTATAACCCCTACATGAGATTCTGAACTCTACCATCTCAAAATAAAAAGAACTACACTTTATAAACAAAACTAATTCTAAAAGTAAATCTGCTTATAAAATTTTGTGGTAGATTTGCCTGCCTAAATGCAGTACACAACAAAACACAACAAAATCGCGCTGCTGAAAGTTTGGGTCACCACACTCACATAAACAACGTACCTTTACAGGAATATCATCCTCCTGATTTGCAGTTTCTGCAGTGAAGACATACGATATTTCTTTATGAGATGTCGTCTGCCTGCAAATGGCACATTTAATTGAACTCCGGCGGGTGCCAACGCTGTACTGTTCTATGATGATAGCTACACACTCATTGCAAAAACAATGTCCACATGTCAGCACTGCCCACTATGCAGAGGATTAAAAAAAAAAACAACACCAAACAACAGAGTATCAGTTTTGGATCAATGCAAAAGAAAAACAGTGTGCTAATACATGAGAGGTTACATTTTCATAGCACCATTACTGTATTTTTATGAAACTCATCAGATTAAAATGAAACAGTTTTAGAATTTTTAGCACTGCAGCTGCTAAAAAGCATGGATTTAAAAGTTTGCCATCACAGAAAGATTCATGATCCATAGCAGTTCTCTGCATTTATTGTTAATTTTTTTTGCGTTTTCCCAGTTTTAAACTTGAAGAAAGACGTTATAGTTTTTAATTTCTATAAATGATGACTCTTAATGAATAGGTTAAGTACACTTATTAAGTATTTACAACATTTTAAAATTACACAAATATTTGTACAGGCCTTCTGTAAAAGTCTTTATCTAAACAGTCATTCTAGATCAGTCTTTATTAAAAAAGTCCCAAAGGAAGTGCTTAAATTTTTACATATTGTCAAGTTCTAGACAACATCTCTGGATTTAAGAAGAAAAAAACATTTTGAACAGAGAGGCTTAATCTTTTTTTGACAGAACGTATTAGAAACAAAAGACTGCACTGCGTAATGTGTCCTTCCTTTGAGAGCCTAGAACATCTACACGTCAGCTGTGACCTTCCTTAACAGAGAAGTAATTTGTAAACCAATGCTTTTGCACCTTGAAATTGAGTCTTACTCTGTACTAGTCTGTTCTATAGGCCATTTGAAGAAGAAGAAAAAGCAACCAGTTTTCATGGGTCCAAATAGGAGAGGGAATTGACTACACAAGTGTAAGATCTTTTAGGCTTTGTAAGATTCTTTAATCATGCAGAAACAAGATGCAAAGCAGTTTAAAAGTTCCATGCAACTTGATGGCTCCTATCATCTCAAGTGGCAGTCTTGGCCAAAGTTAAAGACTCTTTTTCCTGTCAATGAGTTCCTCCAGCTCAGAGATGAAGCATAATGGCAGTTAACAGGGCAAACAATTGTTCTCTGTAAAAACCTGTATCATCCTTGGAAGAAGAGCATAGAGGGGATTTTGGAAATACAGCAGGAAGGACACCAGTTCACGCTTACACATGTCCATAAAGCTAACAGAAGCTAAAACACTTTCTAATAGCTATCCTAAAAAACCAAAAAAGCCAATTTAGATTGACTGTATAGGAGTTCCTTCATGTTTATATCTAATGCATTGTAAGTAAAGTATTAAACCATGGCTTTGTACTTTGTGATATAGATCAGTTTTGATTAAATCTCACTTAAACTTCAACTCCTGCAGTTCAGGAGGTGAGTGGTAGGGAAACAAATCCAGATTGCCAGTCTTTATTCTACGGTTTTTTACTACTGCTTAAGTGGCTAATATACAAATCCTTAGAGTCTTTAAAAACAAAAAATACATCAACAAGAGCAGTTATATTAAGACACAATAGTATACTACAGAAGTTTACCTATTTTTTCATTCTATTAGTTTATAAATGGCAAATAAGTTTTTCTGACAAAAGTATGAAAGCAAAATTTCAGAGTTATAAAACAATCAGCAACACACATGCTTGGAACACTTCTGTCAAAACACAATCACAGAATCACAGAATGTTAGGGATTGGAAGGGACTTTGAAAGATCATCTAGTCCAATCCCCCTGCCAGAGCAGGATCATCTACAGTAGGTCACACAGGAATGCATCCAGGGAGGTTTTGAATGTCTCCAGAAAAGGAGACTCCCCAACCTCTCTGGGCAGCCTGTTCCAGTGTCCTGTCACTCTCACAGTGAAAAAGTTTTTCCTTTTGTTTACATGGAACCTCCTGTGTTCCAGCTGCACCCGTTGCCCTATGTCCTACCGTTGGACATCACTGAGAAGAGCCTGGCTCCATCTTCCTGACATTTATCCTTTACATATTTATAAACATTAATGAGGTCACCCCTCAGTCTCCTCTTCACCAAACTAAAGAGACCCAGCTCCTTCAGCCTTTCCTCATAAGGGAGATGCTCCACTCCCTTAATCATCTTTGGTGGCTCTGTGCTGGACTCTCTCAAGCAGTTCCCTGTCCTTGAACTGTGGGGTCCAGAACTGGACACAATATTCCAGATGTGGCCTCACCAGGGCAGAGTAGAGGGGGAGGAGAACCTCTCTTGACCTGCTACCCACACCCCTTCTAAAGCACTCCAGGATGCCATTGGCCTTCCTGGCCACAAGGGCACAGTGTTGGCTCATGGTCATCCTGCTGTCCAACAGGGCTCCCAGATCCCTTTCCCCTTCACTGCTCTCCAACAGGTCTGTCCCCAGCCTATACTGGAACCTGGGATTG
>NW_010293292.1:3559-33456 GCF_000700745.2 Antrostomus carolinensis
CCATCGCCTTTCCAGGGATGGTGGTGAGGCTGACTGGTCTACAGCTACCCAGGTCCTCCTTCTTGCCCTTTTTGAAGACTGGAGTGACATTTGCTTAGTCCAGTCCTCAGGCACTTCTCCTGTTCCCCATGACTTACCAAAGATGATGGAGAGTGGTCTAGCAATGACTTCAGCCAGCTCCCTCAGCACCTGTGGGTGCACTCCATCAGGACCCATAGATTTATGGATGTCCAGATTGCTTAACTGATCCCTAACCCAGTCCTTGTCAACCAAGGCAAACTCCACCTTTATCCTGACTTCCTCTGGGGCCTCAGGGGTACGGGGCTCCTGAGGACAGTCTCCAGCAGTGTAGACAGAGACAAAGAAGGCATTCAGTAACTCTCGTTCTTTGTATTCTCTGTCACCAGGGCACCCACCCCATTACACACTGGGCCTACATTGCCTCTGGTATTAGCTTTGTCTGCCATGTATTTGAAGAAGCTCTTTCTGTTGTCCTTGACCTCTCTCTTGCAAGGTTTAATTCCAAGGAGACCTTAGCTTTCCTAGTTGCCTCCTGACATTCTCTGACAACAGCCTTAAATTCCTCCCAAGTGACCAGCCTCTCCTTCCACGATCTGTAGACTCTCTTCTTTCACTTGAGTTTGCCCAGCAGTTCCCAGTTCAACCATGTGGTTCTCTGGGCTCCCTTTCTTGATTTCCTACCTGTTGGGATGCTCTGATCTTGAGCTTGGAAGAAGTGGTCCTTGAATGTTAACCAACTTGCTTGGGCCCCTTTACCATCTAGCACCCTGCCCCATGGGATTTCCCCTAACAATTGCTTGAAAAGGCCAAAGGTGACCCTGCTGAAGTCTAGGCTTGTGATCCTGCTTGGTATTCTGTTCCTACCACACAAAATCCTGAACTCTACCATCCCAGGGTCGCTGCTTAAGCGTTGATGTCAACAGCTAAAGGCAGTAAAGGTGCTTGCATCTGAGCAAGATGTTATTTCAGGGCAGAGGCTGGTTGGTACATTACAGGGGAGGGCTTATTTCCCCTGTTTCAGTACAATGTTCATTTAAAATCAGATGTTGAAAGTTTGACGCATAACTGACTCAGATCTAGGTAAAGACATCCTAAAAACAAAACCTGCTGACTAAATATCTTACCTGTTTTCCTAGTTGACGTGCACAGATCGGACATGGTTCTGGGTTAACTCCCCCAGTAGTTTTATCCTGAGACTAAAAAAAAAAAAGAAAAGATAAACTTTGTGTTTCAACAAATAAAAAGTTATTCTATATTTAAAACAAGTTTCTAGAAAAAATGAATAATCAAGTCTTTAAAAATAAGTGTGAATTAATAAATAAGTCTATCTTGAGGAGTTAAAAAACCTTGTAATTTATGGTAAGTAAAAGGAGCACCATTCATACTGCAGTCCTTCAGAAAGCATCTGCATCCCTACTACAGCTTTGAAAAATCCTGGCAAAATACAAGCTTCAAACATGAAACTCCTCACATTTTCTATCAACTTTACATTATTGTAAAACCAAATATACTTAATCATATTTAACTATGTTTACTTAAGCATAATTGTACTTACTTGAACACCATGATACCATGATTAAAATAATGCAACTTACATGGGGTTTGTCCGATTTGTTTTTTTGTTTTGTTTTGTTATTTTTTTTTACAGACCTGCTTGTCCTTCAGTTTAAGAAGGTAAGCTCTTTGTAAAATAGCAAGGGTATGTGGAGAGGTACGTAATTTCACAAGGCTTCTACTAAACATGGACTAGTTAGTTTTAATGAAAGTTTTAACCATCTAAAACTAGTTCATAGCTTTATAACTGCAATTAAGCAAACAGCTAAAATACATGATGTAATAAACAACTTCATGACTATGCAGTAACACGAAGAACAACATGTTGTATTTCAACATGCAATAAATCTTTACAGAAAATACATTTTCCTTGAAATTTAAGTTTTAAATAAAAATAAGGATAGGTTTCTTCTACTAGGTAAATAGAATACATCACTTTGGTAAAGACTAAGGAACCATAAACCTTACCTTCTCCAGATTAGTGAGATACAGAAGTTGTCCTAGTTTCTTTTGAAGTTGTGATTTGGCAACTGCCTTGTCATTCAAAAGTTTCACTCGATTTTGCTCTACCTATGGAAACAGTATTAAACATGTATTAAAAAAATTAAAAATAGGCTTATAGCCCTACAATAAGGCTTAAATTCACTTTCTGGCACAATTCAACTGAATAATTTACTGGGGACAGGTACTACTTAGAAGCTTTCACTTTTCAGTTAACCCATATAAAGACAGAAACATCACGCTGACTCCTTTTTAGATTAATTACAGTTTGCAGTGCTGTAGTTATTAATACTGCAGAAGAGGCAAGCACCTGAAGGATGAAGGCCAAACTAATTGAGGATGTGTCTTTTATTGTTGCAAATACATAGGTAAATCTTAGACTTTGTTAAACATTTGTTAAGCAAAGTGCTCCATTTTAAAAGTTGCTTTAATACAGAGATGAACTATCTATCTCCCCACAGAAAGAAAACAAGCACTTTTATCTAACACTGAATCTTACTGGAAAAAAAGCACCAAATGTTTCTATTGAAAACATATTTCTACTGGTGCAAAAAAAAAAAAAAAAAGTTAAATCAACCCAGCATTTTCTCTCTGTCTATGAACAGAAAGTGTCTCAGAGGTAGCTCAAATTCCAAATACTGAAAAAAGATTTGTCTTTTAGGTGTTCGCTGCTGTTTTTTAGGTCCTTGTGGAAAGCAGCAATATGGGTGAGAAATCAGGTCAACTTCATTTGCCATCAGCTTGGAAAACTGGGCAACTGTAGAGAAAAGTCCCAGAGCCATTCATCTGCTGCTGGAAGGACAGCAGCCTTTTGGAAACATGCCACTCTTGCAGTCAGAAGGCTGACAAAAATGTATCAAAATACGAGTTACAAGCTCAAAAAGGCTCATACACTAAAGGTAGAAATAGATAAGAACTCTTTATTCCACCAAGACTTTCTGAAATGGAAACAGAGGCTTTATAGAGCTTAAACATAGATCTAGATGCAGATTTTACTTTGTAGGATGTAAGTTCTTTCAGAAAAACACGTTTACTGCCAAGTACTTTACCTCATGTGGTTCTATGATGTAGAGAACTGGTGGATTTGGTTTTGGTTCATCAGGATGACGCACTCTGAGCCGTTCTGTAGCCATTGCCAGTTCGTCAATAGCAGACACATGATCCCTCAGTACCATCCAATATTCATGAAGTAACTGTAAGAAAAGCCTAAACAAATTAGTAGCAGAAATGAGTTGAGTTCCCTTTATATGACACCACCATAAAATCTTTTTGGAGTAAAGGATAATATTTCTTTACAGTAATTAAGCCACAACAACAACAAATCACAAAGGAAAATGAACAGTATAGAGATCATCTTGCCTGCTTTCTTTTCCAGTCTTGCTTTATGAACAACCATAAATAGCTGTCTCATTTCATCTACAACTCTTACAATTACAGTAACTAATGCAACTAAAAGCTCAGAAAAAAAATGCCTTGCAAAACTAAGCAAAAGCCGAATAAAATAAGGAAAAATGACTAAGCAATTTTAAACAGCTAGCTATTATAGTCCTAAGGCTGCCTCTTAAAGATGAAGTATGTTTTAAAGAAATGTTAAGAGTTTGAGAGGTCTTAATAAAAGCACAGACAAACACAAGGTCAAGATAACATCAGATTCAATTTTCCCAAGAAAAAGTAAATTCTGTCTTTCTACAAAAGGCTACAACTGGAAGTATACTATACATATAAACTGACATTATTTTTAAACTACAGATAATACTGTAAAATATTTCTTCCCAAGCTTTCCACTTTTTATGTATTTTATAAAAAAAACTTCAGTGATCTTACTGAAATTTTAAGATCTTTTGCAAATGCCAAAAATTACTGTTTGTTGACTTCTGATTTTTCAATTGTAAAGATATTTCTAAATATTCAGTTGCTGGGGATGTGCTGGTAGGTTGCTTGAGTTTTTTCTTTTAGCTCAAGAGGGACTACTGAAGCATTTGTCTTGAGCTATGCCTAGATTAGAAACATAAAATTACTGTGTATTAAACCAGGCATACACGGTAACAACAGAGAATAAGATGAAAGGAACTTACTCCTCCAAAACTAAAGAGACTAAACGAAAATTAGGGAGAAACTGAGCTAAAATATTTTTTCCTAAACAACAACAAAACCCAAAACAAAAAAGCATTAAAGCAAATTAGTAAGGCTCTTGGTTGCCCACCTAAAGGCTAATTCAAGTAACATCATCAGTAACTGAAGTTTTCCTTCCACGCTATTAATAATTCTACTGCCACCTGATGCTTTCTCAGAAACCCGAGGACTGCCTTCAAGTATTCGTATCATACAATATCTTCACTAAACTTGTATAAAAGTCCTTCAGTTAGTATTCTCTCATAGAAAAGCCTGGATCTTACTTCTGCTTTCTTGTCCAAGCCAGAGTTTGTGAATACTAAGCATCTGTCTGAAGCACAAAGTTTCCCATATTTGAAAAAGCACTGTTAACAAAAAAAGTCTGTGTGACTCGGAAACAACAACAACATCTTCTCATTTTCGTTTTCAGAGCATTTATCATTTCAATAAATTTAACCACAGTCTATGCTTCTTTTTTATGTTAATAAATAAGGTAGTTTGGGGTGGGATGTAAAAGGACAATTTCTGGTCATTAATGCAAGCCTCCTGGTTTAGATTTAAGGGTTATTTTACAGAGTATCATCCCTGTAGCTCAATGCAGATTAGAGTAGTACAGACAATTGAATCAGTACTTCAAAGTCACAACAGATGGAATCATAACAGGACTGTTCTCATACTCACTGGTATATTAGTCCCACCTATTGTTTCCTAAAGTAAAAGGGCGTGAGAAGCCTGTGTTCCCTTCTTCCAGCAGAAAATCCCCAACACCTAGCAATGCCTTGGTAACCGGTTAGCTTATGTCCTCCTCCTTTTGTGAACTGCCACAAGCAGAGGACAAAATACTGAAATATGAGAACAGCTAGGGTCATTATTCTCCAATCAGCATTTTGGTACCATAAGCAAGTGACCTGACTTTGTGAAGTGTTTAATAACTTTAACTATCAGATACCTAAATGCTCATTGAGACGATGTTTTGTTTAAAAAGGTTTTGCACTGTGTTACGCTGTAACCTAGTTATTTTTTTTAAGGCAGTTCCAGATTGTCACTCCTAAGTAGCGCCACCAATTTGAGGAAAGTAGATGATCAGTAACCAAGTCTGCTGAAAAACAAAGACAGATTGAATTCCATCAGTTAATCTAAGATACATAAAGTAAATAACTCTCTAAAGTACCTTCTCTTCTGCAGACTAAAGTTAATAATAAATGTTTAAATTCTTGGATAGCATACTTCTGCAAGAATTATCTTTGCTTTTTCAAAACTTCCTAGGAAAAAGTAAGTTAAGTGACAATTTCCTAGAATCATGAAACAGAAGGCCTAGGAGAAAGATCACAGGGGCAAAAACTTTTGAAGGAATAGGAATTTCCTCTGTTGTCAGACCATGTTAAAAAAAAAGTGTACAAAAGAGTCAATAAGAGTCAATGTTCTACTGAAGATGAAGTCTGTATTAGTTCGTTAAAAAAAAAAGTGTACAAAAGCATCAATAAACCAGAACCTAGGGTATTAAGTATGTTCTACTGAAGATGAAGTCTGTATTAGTTAAAAATGAGAAGGAGAAGCATTAAAGAGAAAACACTTTTTATTATAGCTAAGTTGTAAGACAGGGTAAGACCCCTGCGTGTAAGAGCTCTTCCCCCTTCTCCATCACTGGTACGTATTCACTGCAAGGAAACACAGACATGCAGAGATGCATGAAGAAAGCCACAGCATACTCCTGTAGTTCTCTCTGATCCAAACAACAGGAGACTATTCCAGGTTACATTGCATAGTAAACAAGATCCAGGAAATAAAGCAATAGCAAAAGGACATCTGTAGCTAGCACAAGACCAAAGGCAAACTGAATTACAGAATGGACCAATGTTCGATTTGCTGAGTCTTGCTACATTCTGATTTAACTAAACAGATGAACACATTTAATTATATCTGTACAGTGTCTTAATAGATGCAACTACATTGCTTACTAATTTGCATAGTAACCAGTATAGCTTTCAGAAACTCTTAAGTCATACATAAACCATTTAAAATCAAATCCTGTAATAAGCACTGGGAAAAAGCTTTGCGTAGGCAAACCCTAATTTCAGGAATACAACTTAGATTTGTCCATATTCAGATTAAATTTGTTTATATTACATTAAACGGACTCCAGAACTGTTTCATCATCACCTCATTTACTGTACCTTATATTCCTTTTTCCATGCTTCATAAAGTTCCAGAAATATGCTGCCTTCTTCAGTTAGTCTAGCATCCATTCGGTGAGCTTTGGCAAAGGAGAGAATAGCTTTCAAGGCACGTTCAGTTTCACTGGTCGCCCACAGTCCTCTACTTGTGGTGGGCAAACGGTCATCAACAAGCCCTTCTTCATCTTCTATCATCTCTTCAAATATTGCCATTTGGCCTTTAACACTTAGAAACAAACCAAACACAAAGCTTATAATTCATTTTGTACCTCCACATCCATTTCTACTTATTCATCATATATTTCAGCTTTCTAATATTTGATTAAAGCACAAAGCAAATTAAACAAATATAAACAGTTATTTTATTACTTGATATCCCAAAAGCTTGCTCTGAACAGTGACCTCAGTATCAGCAATGAACAGGCCATGTTGTCAGCTCAAAGTCATCAGTAGTTTTTCTAGAGGCTTATGCATCTTAATTATCTTTCAGTAGTTATTAACGATTAATGTTACATTGATTTAAGAAGTCAGAATTTGCAAATTATTTAAATTAGTGAGTTGCAGTTAAAGTCTGATGCGAAATCTGTTGTTTATTGCACTATTTAAGAACACTACAGCTACCCAGTTTCCTCCTTGACAAACAATGCTAATTCAGAAACATACTAATGTTTCCTAATGATTCCAGAAATCATTAGGTAACAGAGCTCCCACTTGTAGAATGTCCAAAATGTTTTCTCAGTGACCTCAAGATTTTTGAATCCAATTTTGACATTGTGAGGGATGTGAGAGAGAAAAGTCAAAGAGAAAGCATGCAGAGGGCTGTTGTCTATGCCTCCCAGTACTGTCTGCTATGCAAATTTCTCTCACACCATGTGCTGGTGCAACCCTTCTTTCAGCTCACGTTGTGGCTTTAGTCAAATTTTATTATACAGAATTTAAAGAAAAAAACCAAACTATGAATGAGTGTGGTATTATACCATTTGCAACTGGTCTGCAACTAATTTTTTGCACAAACAGGAATATGTGTTTAATTAGCATACTTTTATCTATACGCACAGTTTCTGAACATTTCAACACTTCATTTCAAGTGTATGGTCATATTATAGCAGCTTGAGAAAAAGTGGCAAGCATTTGTTCCTTCTACTAAAACTTTTTCAAATGAAATTTACACAGAAAATTAAACCTGACTAATAAAATTTCTATTATGGTCAATAGCAAGAAGTTGCTGTAATTTGTTCATAGTTATTTCAGAAAACTTAAAGTAGAAGAAATAAAACAATACAACTTTCACTTTTTAAAAAATAGTGAGACGTTTATAAAGCTATGAACTTACGTATGAGAAAAGAGCTTCGACTCGTATTCTGTGAACAACTCATCAGCCTTACAAAAGACACAGCTGCAATACAGAAAATCGAAAACAGAAGCACTCAGAATTTCATCAGAAAACAAAAGTAATTCCTGTAATTCCCTATTCCAGCATATAAAACCACACAAACTCCTTAAAAAGATCAATTTAACAGTCTCATGTACACTCAATTTAATAACTGACAGGCAAAGATTTTATCAGAATAAAAGCAAAATTAGGTAATGATTCTAACAAATGTATCTGTGATATCTGTGTGCATATAAATCCTGAGTAGAGAATACAGACTTTAATCTCTTCTTACTTCAAATGAAGGAAAATTTAATCGTACATCTCTAAAGTATATTTTCTATTTTCAAGACATACTTGTTAAGTGGAAGTCTAACAGGTCGCAAATGGCAGATAGTGGCAGCCTCAATAACCTGCTTAGAGGGAGGGCCTTCTAAGTTTTTCACTGCTTCTCTTACAATCTTCTGGAACTTCTTCACTTCCTCCAGCTGGGTTGTGAGCAGGTATTGAAGGCCCCTGCAGTCACGGAATCTGATTTAAAGAAGGAGGGAACTAATTACACACTGAGTCAACGAATCCAAACTTAAGTCAGTATTTTGAAGTAGAAGAGAAGTAGCAATATAGGACAACATATGAAGTCCATGCCATAAGCAATGCTTATCACTACTACATGTAATGCTAACTGTTAGAAATCATTCCATTGTATCCCTGGAGATGATGCTGGGTATTTGTAGAATAGACTTTTTCCAAGACTTGAGAGATGTGACCTAATATTAGCAGTCAGCATCAACCTGCAACATTCTGGTCCACAATGCAAATCTACTGAAGGTAAACAACTGCACATATTTATAGTCTTATTTGCATCTGTTGGCCAAGAAACTTATTTTCAATGTACGTGTGCAATTCACAGCAGTCACGTGCACCCATCACTAAAATACACTGCATTCTGCAGGTTAGCTTTCAATGTCGAAATTATTAAACAGACACAGTAGTGAACTATTTTCCTAAAACCTAGATGTCTTTCTTGATTGGAGTGGGAACACCAGTTAAGCACTTCCCATAGTGTGTTTTTCCTGTGAGCAGAGGCCTCTTGCTACTAGTGCACCATTCATACACGGTCTGGTATTCACAAGACAGTGGATGCAAGACTGCAGATCTACCTCATATGGAAAGTTTGATCCAAAACATCTTTTTTGTAAAGCATGGAGAGAAAAGCACAGGTTTAACACTACTCAAGTTTGGCATTTAAAATGACCTACTTAAGCAGTATGTATTTTAAAATAAAATAGACAAGTTAGTCTAACAAGCAGTCTGAAAATACATGTAAACTGCAATCACGAGGCTGTTGGTAATACTATCAGTTGCCAAATATTACAGATTTATGAAAATCTCCCACACTATACCCTGGATTAACCATCTCTAACACTCAACTAGAGATTAGCACTTGTTGCTTCCACCACTGACCAGTAATAATTCATAAAACACTGGTTTTTAAGTTTTTAATTTCTTTTAGTATATGCAGTAAAGAGGAATTTTTTTCCCTATTTTATAAAAGAAACAGTTGAGTTGCAGATAGCTTTTCCAAAGTTTTTCAACTTGTAAGCAGCAACAATTCAAAAAGATACTAATAACAGCTAATTTCAACTGACCAAAAAAAACCCAGGTTTTTTTTCCAGTATGACACAGGCAAGCATACAGAAATGCACACACATATGAGCTCAGCATGAACATGCAAACAAGCCTTTCCTCAAATTTATTTTGACCAGAATGAGATGCCGTCATTGTCAGGTAACACTTAACCATGAAATGAACATATGACAGACTCAGAGACTCTTTGAGGTTGGAAGGGACCTCTGAAGGTTGTCTTGTTCAACCTCTCTCCTCAAGCAGGGATACCTAGAGCAGGTTGCCCAGGATCATGCCCAGATACCTTTTGAGTATCTCCAAGGATGGAGATTCCACAACCTCTCTGGGCAACCTGTGCAAGCACTCAGTCATCCTCACAGTAAAAAAATGTTTCCTGATGTTCAGAGATAATCTGTGATTCAGTCTGGGCCCACTGCCTCTTGTGCTGTCACTGAGCACTGCTAAAAAGAGTCTGGCTTCAGCGATTTTGCACCCTCCCTTTAGGTATTTATATACATTGAGAACATCCTCCCTGAACTGCTGCACAGTCCCAGATCTCCCAGACTCTCCTTATGAGAGATGCTCCAGTCCTTTCATCATCTTCTTGGCCCTTTGTTGGACTCTCTCCAGTACGTTAGTCTCTCTCTTGTACTGCAAAGCCCAGAACTGGACCCAGAATACTCCAGGTGTGGCCTCACCAGTGCCGAGTAGACAGAAAGGATCACCTCCCTCAGCCTGATGGCAATACTTTGCCTAATGCAGTCCAGGATATCATGAGTCGCCTTTGTTGCATGAGCACATAGATGGCTCACGGTCAGCTTAGTATCCACCAGAACCCCCAAGGTTCTTTTCTGCAAAGCTACTTTCCAGCTGGGTGGCCCCGATATCCATGTTGAACAGACAGAATTTTCTTCTTCCTTCTCAGTATAATTCTGAGTTTTGAAGAAAGCAGACAAAGTTTTGTATCTTTATTTCAATTATTCAATAGAATTATGCTAAGTACTTAAAAGACATGCTTACTTCCAGTAAGGGCAAGGAATTGCCACCTTTTGAGATCATGAGAGCGGAACAGTCATACTGGAAGATATGTATTTAATTTAAATCTGTGCATAAATAGTATTAAATTTAGATAGTATTTAAATTTATGCACATATACACATTTTATATACACGAGATATTAACATACATATGTATATGCATTTATATACATCTATTTCATATACATCTATTCATATTTCATATATAATTTAAAAATGTATTTAACTAAAATATTATTCAAAAAGACTGTATTAAAGAGCATAAGGATTGTTCATGTATCTGAGAAAACTGCCTGAAAACTGTTGAGACCACTTTCCTTCCTATGTCTCCTTTTTCTATGATTAACTGACAGAACTGAAGCACAGAACGTAGAAAAGGAGGCTGGGAGAAAGGGTTTATTCAGCCTTAAAATTAGATTGCTCAGGGGAGACCTTATTGCTTTCTACATCTATCTAACTGGAAGGTAAAGACTGAGCCAAACTTTTCTCAAAGGTACATGGTGAAAGGACAAGAGACAGCAGACACAAAATGCAATACAGGAAATATTAGCTAGACAGAATGATTTTTAATTTGTGGGGTTTTTTTGTTTGGTTGTTTTTTTTTTTTTTTCACCCCCCCACTGAGTGGGTCAAATACTAGAACAGGCTTCATGTAGAAGCTACGAAGTCTCCCTCATTGGAGATACCCTAAACTTAACAGCACAAATCCCTGTGCAACCTGATCTGTCTGAATCTCTGAGCACCAGCCTGGATCTGTAGGCTGGGGGTTGGTCTAGGTGACCTCCAGATGCCTCTTCCAATCCATTATTCTGTAATTGCACACAACGGTGACACTGTTTTCTCTAACATGAAACCAAACCAAAATTCTTTGCTCAGAAAAACAGTGATGCTATTTTATGCTATTACACAAGGATTTTCTGATATTGTTTATTTTCCATTTAAGCAAGTCAGTTTCTTCTAGAAGTTACTCAATTTTAATGCAATAAACTTTGAATCTTTCTTGCTCAGCAGTTGCATGAGTACAGACAGTAAAACCACAGTAGATAATACAAAGGAATATTTAAAGGAATGCTTGTCTAGGAGAAAACTGTAATTCTCCTGCTTTTCTTTCCAAGTCTTCTGTCTAGTTATGCTTTATGGGGAACTGTTTTTGAAGCTTAATTGCAGCCCAGATGCTCTGAAGCAAAAATGCCTGCTATTTAATTGCAACTGTTAGCACAAACTGGTAAAGAGGACTTGAGCAGACTTAATTGCATTCATTAGCCTATTTTAGCTATTCTCTTACTTCTCTGCCATGGAGAGTTTATTAGTCTGCTGTTTGTAGTTGCTGGCTATTTCGTTTTGCACACGTTGAACAAGTTCCTCATCAATGGCATACTGTATTGCTGTCTGGATGACATCCAACCACCAAAAAGAACCCGAATGTATCTGTATGTAAAAGAATAGATTTATCCATGAATAGTCAATAAACAACCAATTTACTCATTGCAGCACAGGCTTATACTGCTGTTCAGGCCACACTCAAACACAGACTGGTCAATTCCATGGAACTGGAAGATGAGAGCATGCTTAAAAAAATATACTCTTTTCTGTGAATATAAGATCAAGACATTTTCTACATTCCCATCTACTTCCACACCTTCAAATTGCTTCAGTAGAGTTAGATTCACCAAAGCCATCTACACAGAACAGCCACATAGAGATATTGTAATCTCAAACTTTCCTCTTTCTCTCTCTCTTTCTCAAAAAGAGATTAAAATATCATTTAATCAGAGAAAGCAAGCTCTCTGTGAAATTAATAGAACAACATTGAAGTGACCTTATAATTTTCAGGGGTGAAAGAAGATAGGAAAGTTTATTTCCTCATGTGCCATTTGGCCCCATTTCTTTATTATTTCTTTACTACTATGTGAGTGACAAGCAGCATTTCAACTCAGGTGTTTATCACTTCATTAAGGTTTTGCACCTTCCCCTGAAACCTGAATTGCCATATCAATCAAACACAATTAAGCCTTAAGCACAATAACTATATGCATGTCAAAGAACAGTTCCTTTGAAAGTAACTGAAATACCATCTGATACACCACAGAAATGTTTAAAGGCCAAGATCTGTAACATTTTTACTTAAATTACAGGCAAAGCACAGTTAATATAAAAATCAAGCATGGTGTTAAACTTTACTAGAATCATCCCACTATGTATTTCTGGTTTTAGTCATCTGCTCATCAAGTACTGTGTGCCTCTATGCAGGCAACACAGGATGTTTTGGGGAAGTGTTCAAATAGGCTTTCAGAGAAATGTTAGAGATGATAAACAGTTGGAGTTCTGAATAAACAGATGAAAATAACATTACGAAAAAAAACCTCAAAATTCAGAGACTAAATGTGTTAAGAGGTACCTGCCTTTCTCTGGAGCTCCCGAATGTTCTGAAGAACTGGCTGTAAGGCTTGATGGGCTTCTGCAACTTCTGCATTGGATTTACTCATATAATGCTGTCGAAGTTGTTCTGCCTGTATGGCAAAGAGAGCTTAAACTATGCATAGCTCATATTTATCAGGAATATTTGAAAATGCAAAAACTCCCCAGCTACCATGTTTTAAATGGCTAGCTATGTGCATGCTACCCACTTTCAATCATAAGCAATATTTAGCATTAATTTTTTTCTAGAATCTAGCATTCGTTAGTAATCTCAAAAAACATTTGTGAAGACAAACTACTACAAAGATGCAAACTATGCAATCTTGCTTTTGGACAAGTCCAAACAACACAACAGGAATACATTCCATTACAAAAAGGAACTGGAATTTAACTCATAATTCTTACTTCTCTGTACATTAAAATACATTGTTTAATAAGTAAACAATAAAAAGATCCTAGAACATTCTGATAACAGGACAATTCAACTTACATATAAAACTTATCCATAAAATAAAAAGAAAAGTTTAATTTTCATTATTTTTAGGTGCATCACATAATTTTTTAATAAAAATTACTTCTGACAATGAAAACCCCTCTTGGTATGCAGGCATCTCTACCATATAATCAGTACCAGTTTATTTGATATTTTAAAAACTGATGAACAAGTAACTTTTATTTCTTACAAGTAACGTCCACACGTATGTATCTTCCACCACTACATTCTGATTTCACTATGTATCTTTATTTTGAGTATTTTGGCATGTGTTTAAGTCTGCCTTTTTGTTTGCTACTATAATAACATTATTGTTATAGATGGAGCTCAGTTTACCAGGAGTGGACAAGACTCTCAGGTATTTGGATGAGCTACTGGCAAAAGACAGCTATGAAAAACAATCTCTGCTTCACATTTATAAGGAAAACACAAATTTTCCAATTCTCCTCTTTACAATAATGTCAGGAGAAGGCGATATTAAAAAATTGCTAGAGTTACAGGTCATTTTAAAAAAATGGGTAGTATTTCTATAAAGGCTGGTAGAAACTTCTTTAAATATTTAAGAGAATGAGTCTCGCTGAAACACAAAAAAATGCTATCTTTGCATAGGATTTGCATAAGAATGGTAAAATATCACAAGATATCCAAATAGTAAGACAGATACACACAACCACCACATAACTGGAGAGGCTGAAAGAACTGGGCTCCTCCAGCTTGGAGAATAGAGGCTTAGAAAGTACAAAATAGCAGCCTTCCAGCAGCCAGAAGCAAGTCACCGAAAAGAGGGAGCCAGACACTTAAAAGTACATGGCAAGTGAACAGGGGACAACGGCTATAAATTGGAAGGAGAGGTTCTATGCGAATTGTTTTTCCCTCACTATGAGCATTATGAAGTATTGGAACAGGTTGCTCAGATAAGCTGTGAAATCTCTTTCCCTGGCGGTTTTAATAGCCCAGTTGGATAAAGCCCTGAGCTACCTGGTCAGAAATCAAGTGTTGACTCTGCTCTGAGGGGGAGGTTCATCTAGAGACTTTACAAGGTCCTTTCCAACCCAAATTATGCCACAATAACAATGTTCTTTTGCAAATGTGGTCCATATGTCCTCAACAAATAACCAGTGGGGAACAGTGATCCCGCTATGCTGTCAGATATTTCCCCAGTTAAAATTAAGGATATAGTTAAAGAGGCTTATGCACACAGGAAGTAACATGCAGTGACTTGCTTATCTGGCCAAACATGGTCAGCCTTTCCAGATGTTTAGGCAATACAAGAGCGACAAGGATGAACCAGTTGCTGTAGGGCATGTGAGTACAACACAAGTAATACAAAGAGAGCCTGGATAGATGTCACTGTCAAACTTCAGACTATGAGGAATACTGCAAATCAGGACCTTCTCAAGAAAGTTTCAAAGAAGATACTATAAGCACCACACACAGGATCAAAATGAGAGGTAGAAAATCGGCTTCAAGGCATGACTGAGAAGATGCATTAGACAGTAGTAGCTTATATTTATTAGGAGAACGGAAAGTGTTTTGGAATGGAGGGAATCTATACAAGAAAAAATAAACTTCACCTAGAAAAGACTCTGACTATCTGCACTTAAAATGACAAAAGCTAGAAAAAAGGTGAGGAAATAAAGGACTCAAAAGATTTCATCATCTATGTTTATTTCCACAAGAGCAGTGTGGAGCTGGGGAAAACCACATTTTAGAGAAAAATTATTAAAACTTCTGTAAAACACACTCACAACATAACAGAGATCACCAAACATTCAGAACAGCAGCTTTTTACTGGACACTTCTGCTCTCATCTCACACACCAAACAACTCTTGATTTTACTAACCTGAAGGGAAATGTACAGAGTTAACTTGGAAGCTATGTAATATTATTTAGTTAGTTAGAGAAAATAATGAAGGATAAAAACAAAGAGTTGCTCTTCAAAATGTGTTTATATAAAAATGAACAATGTTTACCTCTTCTGCAAGTCGGCTATCACGCAAAGTTGGGGGAATTCCTGGGTGCTTTGCAGACAACAATTCCATCAAATTGTGCGTAGAATGAAGTCTCTAAATATAGCCAAAGTCAACAGCAATCATGAAAAAATACATTGCAACTCCTGTGGCAGGAAAAGCTTAAACAGCAATGAAAGCTTACGGCAAGAAATTAGTATTTGTTTAAAATTAGGTTTATTTTTTAATCTGTTAGTCTGCTAGCATCTTATAAAGAAAATAAACCTTCCTTTCCTTATTTAACTGAGGTAGGAAATGAAACATTAAAAAGACCTTCTTCAATACCTCAAAAACAAATCAGCTTGAAAGTTTGATACCAAATCATTAGATTCTGTCCCATACTCAACCAACTAATTAAAATAGCCCTTGATTATAATGGAAAACAACTTCTTTATCTCAGATCACATTCTTTTGTAAATACCTTTCAGAATATTATAAGGAGACAATTCGCTTAGCCTATCTAAAGCAAAATTAAGTCCAAACCATTCTATGATTCTATGATTCTATAAGGCAGCTCCCAAAGGCTTCAATCACTCTTCATATTTTTAACTTTTCTGAAATAAAAGATGACTGACTAAAACACAACCTTTTTGTTTTAAAATAAACATGATAGTTAATATAAGGCAACGCTATTCCTCTTCCCTAGGTTCATCCTACATATCCCAAACCAGAACCCTACTTGTATGCCGTCAGCATGTCTCCCACAAACTCACCCCAAACCAGAACCCTACTTCTATGCCGTCAGCATGTCTCCCACAAACTCACACTAATAACTTCCATTATCGTGAATTGTGCCCTTCTCATCTCCCGTATTTACTTCATCTTTGTCCCATTACTACCTCAGGCACTGAAGAGCAATGGCCAGCAGTGGTTTGCCATTATCTTAAAAGCCAAATGAATTGTGTCCTTCTCATCTCCCATATTTACTTCATCTTTGTCCTATTACTACCTCAGGCACTGAAGAGCAATGGTCAGCAGTGGTTTGCCATTATCTTAAAAGCCAAGGCTACACAACCAGGAAGTACTCAACAAAAGTTGAGTTTTATTACACGAAGGCAATATTAGGCAGTGTACATTTTGAGGGGAGAAAAAGAAAAGGTTTATTGGATTGCATAATCCAGTAAAACAGCTTAATTAACAATCTTGTTATGAGTAGCTTAACAAGTTCATGCTGATATGGTTACACTGAGTGAAAAATGCCTCTGGGAAATCACAAAAGAGAAGGATCAAAGCAGTACAATGGAGTCATCAGATCACCACATGCAAGACAATCAAAGAATAACTTAGTGAAGCAAGCAAAATAAAGAAACAGACAGCTGTTCACTTCTTATTTCTCTGTCATTAACATTTTAAATATCTGATTTTAAAACTGATATATTTCATGATGAAATATAAAGATGTTACAGAATCATTCCTTTTTTATCAGGAAAATATATTCAGATTTTTAATAGAGTATTCAAAATGTATAAATATATCTCCTGAAGAAACAATTCACTTTGACTCTTTTTCATGTTTTGATGCCCTTTCAGAGAACATATTCTGGAGTGTAACAATTTTATTATTCTCTATCATTTAGCATGTTAATATCATTCTCAATGCAAACCCAGCATCCTATAGTCACAGGATGTAATATAGTACCATTAATGTGAGCACTCACAGTCACATACAGAAGTCTAGGAATTCAGCGTGTTAAGTTTATTGCAGAACAGCAGGTGGAGACCATACGCTGCTTCTGAGATACCACCAAGACTCACAAGCAAAAGTTTTTAGAAATACAGTAGCTTAAAAGGAAAAAAAAAACCCCAAAAACATGAAGGTCATTGGACAGATTCCTAACCAGAGATTGTGATCAAGACAGCAGGCTAAAAGAGTCATTCTAAACACCAGTGGGAGGAAGAAAAGACCAATGTGTTAAATTAAATCTAAAGTATTCCAGTTCTTAACTACATCTCTTTACATTTGAATGCTCACTCACTTGCAAGGAATCTGTTTTGAGCTTTTCTTTGTGCTCTTCAGATGATCGTAACACTTCTCTGTACAGCTCTACAGCCAGGGCATATTCTCCTGAATTAAAAAAGAATAACAAAAACATACACGTATTGTGTTGTTTTTTAAACAGACAAACAGCCATGATTGGCCATTACTTGTTACATACCAAGATATTTTCAGAGAGGTTGTATAATATCTGCTTGTCTTCAAGCAAACCTTCCCTATTAATTCCACACCACACCCACCCCCCCCAAAAAAAACCCCCCAAAAAAACCCCAAAACAACCCTGGTAAAAGACAGAGCATTATATTTTACAAAGACTACAGCAGTTCATCCACCCCTGCCCCCCCAAAAAACCCCAAAAAAACCAAAACAACCCTGGTAAAAGACTGAGCATTATATTTTACAAAGACTACAGCAGTTTCCAAATTAAATATTTTTGTGACTGCAAAATTTGTAGACTTATTGATCTTAAAATATGGATTCACAGTTGCGAAGTCCAAAAAAATCTCTCATGTTGCACTAAAAAAAAAAAGACCATCTACAACTCACTGCAGTGATGCATTACTAATCACACTGCAAATATGTTATTCAGTCTTCCAGTGAGAAAAATGAAAGTTGTGTCATACTTCAGAAATGCAGAAATGATTAAATACATGCAGGGAGCATAACTACTGATGTAAGCTGCTAACATCACAATCACTTCTCAGAAAATAGTTTATGTAAATTAAAAAAGAAATACAATACAAAATTGAATTTGCATATGGAAAAGCAGCAAAAAAAAAATCTATTATCATTTTCTTTTCTGAACTGACAGAAATTTACTTAGAACCCTAATAGTCTCAGAAGACTTAAAACTTGGAGAAGTACAGGGACACAAAATCTACAAAGACAGGTAACAGAATAATAAAAAAACAACCTTCCTACATATCTGGAAGTGTAACAATCCTACTTCAACAAGATTTGTTGCTTCCTACATTGAAACAGTTGCCAGTTGTAAGGGTGTAGTCCTGCAATATACTATCACCATTGCTAGTTAACAGGCCCAAAGCAATCTGCTGAATTTGCAAGGGCTCAAGGTTGCAGCTTGTCAGGCCACCTTTGGATTTTTCTTCACCTGCCTGGACTTTACAGTTGGCTCAGCTGTGATGGCAACTTCTCTAATTCACTAGAAGTCTATGGCTAATTATTTTTTTTTACTTTTGTTTATCTTTGTGTGGTACAATCACAGCTTTATGTAGATAGCAGTAACAAGCAGTTATTCTATGTAGAATGAGATTATTTACAACTAACATGGTGATTTAGTGTAGAGAAATACAGGCCTAGTAACAATAGCAGAGGCCTTGAAAAGTAAAGACATATGATGCAGGGTAGAGGAGTACAGCCATGGGATGCTGAGAGATGGTGCACAGGCTTGGCAGTGAATAAGGAAGCCACAGCTATAAACAACTCACCCACAGTCAAAGAAATGTAGACCTAGAGCTGGACAAAACTGGTTTTAGGGGCAACAAAGAGAACAAAGAAATAGTATGTAACATTCATAAAAGGCATCACATAGACTAAATTTGGTATCAACGTGGAGCTGCAGACCGATGAAGAAAGAGAAACATGTAACACTGTGCTAGCAAACAAAAATGATCCTAATTGGATCCTTTAGGGAGAAAGAAGAAACCATCAACACAAACATCTTACTCCTCCCAATGAAGAACTCCAGGTGGTGACAACTAGCTGCAACCACCAGTATGAAAGCATTGACCTCAGGACCCAGAAGAGCAGTAGAAAGGTGAGCATAAAAGCAGGACAAGTAGTAGAAAAAAGTGTGATTATTCTTCTTTTTTTGCCTCTAACAATTAGATCTGGACTAGTAACAATTAGACCTATAAGATTTCAATTACACTAACCATAAATTCATGGCTTTACTTATATAAAAGGTGTACTTCCTCCTTGCTGATAAAGAACACAGAGTGTAACAGTAATGCTGGAGGGGGAAAAAATAGTTATAAACCAGAACTCTGCCTCAGTCCTGCTTTTGTTTCTCACCCAGTGGAATTTTCATCAATCTGCTTTTCAAAAAGGACCAAAATTAATTTTGGCTACTCATGTATTTTAGAAGTATTTAATCTGTACAGAAATCTTTTTAAGCACTTAATTTATCTGATAAATCTAATCTGCATCCTGCAATCATAAAGTACTTCAAACCTCTTAACTACAGACTAGAGCATCTGAATGTATTCTTTCTGTAAGGCAAGTAACAGAACAGGCAGTTTACTTGTTCTCTTTGAAGGAAGACTTCAACATGAGTTGGAAAAATCCAAGCAGCTTGTCAACTTTAGAAGACTTGTTACTTGACAAAGAGGCAGTTCTATCACATTCATAACTAAGTTATTTTAATTTATTATTAATTTTTTATTTTTGTTTCCCATCCAAAGCTTTTTTCCCCTCCTAATTCAAACAAAACCTACATTGACAGAGCTGTATAGCAGGAAGCAGCAAACACATTCCAGAGTCAGCATAGCAGTTTGCATAGCAAGGAAGCCCAGAAAGCAGTACTGATAAAACAAAAGCAGGTTAAGTACAATTAAACAAGTATGACTTCTTTTATCCTCCCAGTACACATAGATGGTAGCATCAAGAATATAAAACAATAGAACCAGAAATACCCTGAGACATCTTAAAGATGCATCAACTGCACCTGTTGTTCCTCATGTAGAACAAAGGCTGGTTTTTTGTTACAAACACTGTTACAGGCCTCTCTAGTTTCCCAGGATTTCACTGTGGCTTTTTCCCTGAATTAAATTTTTACGTGGTGTCATCCAAACTATAATTAGCCTACTAAAAGGAGTAAAGAATACGCTACAGACATCCAGTCTTACCTTTAATGATATGGATACCAGCTAAGCCATTAAGAGCACACACCAACTGTCGGTGAGCTTCCTCACACTCTGTTCGACATTTCTTCTGCAGAGATGTTAGTAGCTCCTCCATGGTCATGGTGCTGAAATGGAGACCAAATGGCTCAAATTTGAAACAGAACCACAATACTAGAGAAATAAAACTGTCATGCTGTGCAGCATAAAAGACTGTGACAAGCATCCAACGTACTGTGCAAATGTTTATGCAAGATTTATTTACTTATTAAAAAACCCGTAATCGGCAGCTTTTTTTCCAGCTAGAGTTTTACTCTAACTTGAGTATGTCAAGAGGTTTATATTCCCTAAAAATGAAAAGAAATAAGAAACAAGAGGAAAATTAGAACTTGGTAAAATAATCTTTCACAGGGCAAAACATTTTGCTCCTTTTGTTACACTGGTTAACTGGCAACAAGTAAAAATGAACCTCATTTTGCTAGAAGCTGTTCAAATTAAAACAGCTGAGCAATTAAATTTCTCCCCTCTGCTACCAATCTAAGCATGCAAAGCAGGTGAGGTATCAAGGTAAAAAGGAAAATGTATGGAACAAGAATAGTGAAGATTAGCAAGTATTTCCACATTTGTTTGTAGTATTTGTAATTCTTGAGAGGAATTTAGTCAGAAGATAATTATTTTAACATAAAAATACAGGAAATTGAAAGGTAAAGCGGGAGAAGCAAGAACAGAGCTGAGAAAGAAGCAGCAGCATGAAGCGTAGCTTGGAGTAAGGGCAAGGAACAAAGAATGCAGGCAGGAAGATGACTGATGCAAAGAGACAGGAGAGTAAACTGCAATGACAATCAACAACAGTTGACCTGAGGCTACTTCAATGACCAGCTGCTGCTGTGAGACCAGACACTACCAGCCCTCCACAAAACTCTGCTCTTCGGCCTCATTCACCTTCAGAATAAGCATCTACTATCTGGCATTTAGTGCTGTGTACTAGAGTAAGAGGTGACATAACTCCTGTAGTCTGAGCCCAAGGTATGCTGGAAGGATACCCTTGACTAGGCCTTTGTTTTACCTTCCTTGCAACACTGTTCCATTTGCAGAAACTGTTCCTCGAGTTTACACTACAGTGTTACACTAGAGCAGGCTTTAAAACAATATAGTCAGTATTAATAATTAGCCAAATACTGCAGAGGTACTGGCAAATACACATAGCACCTGCTGTTCATACTCTGATACTTCTACCACTATTACTTACCCTTCAAAATTTTCAAAATCATCAGCAGATTCAAGAAAAATTATAAAAGCAAAAGGATGTACATATGAAGTATACAACTTGATACACAGCCAGAGACTACCAGAAATGTTTTGGATTTTTTTTTTTCCATCAGTTTAACTAAGGAAGCCTAGAAAACTCCCTTTTGAGGGCTATATTTTTGCTGAGTAGATGTTCTAATTTACTGCCTTCACTACACAGCTGGAAAAAAAAAAAGTAATCTAGAATATGCTCCACACTCAGTTTTCTTATTTCAGGACAATTTCTCTTAGCTATGTGCTCCAGCACCAACTTTCTTGTTTCAGTATATTTCTCTTCTTCAAAGTTCCTAGCACTGAATTTCTTCATTATTCTCATACACAGAGGCAAAGCCAGGAGCCAAATCTCCTCTCTGTTCTGTGAATGTCCACTGCTGCAGTCAAGCTTGGTTCACAAAAAAAAGATATGCAAATAGTGTTTGGAAGCCACTTTTCTTTGTACATGTGATTTTAAGAAAGATTTACTTTCATTGCTAGTTTTTCTACCAGTTACTATGCAGCTGTCACTCTGCAAGCATTCCACCAAAGTCAACACAGTGCTAAGCTGTCCCCAGTATACTCAGTTTACACATTTCAGTTGTAGTCCATTGGCTCATTTTAATGCAAATAATCTTGAATGGGCCAGTGGGAATATTGATTCCTCCAAGGTTTGAGTCCTTGCTTCCACACTAGCAGACTGTTACACAGAACTATTGGTCCCTGATGAATTAGGTGCAAAATCAGTTACAGCTGCTTAGGCACTGTAGGTGCTGAGTATGAGAAAGGGGAAGGAGCAGGACATAAGACTTCATAAAAAGACAGAAAAAGACTGAATAGAATGGATAAACAAGAGCAGGAATCAGTGGAAACAACAATGGCAGTGCTAAAATTTTAAGTTCTACCCCACCTGTAGTTTAAAAAAGAAACAATATAGGCAGTGCTCCGAGAGCCTGGAACAGCCTGTTCTTTCACAACCCCCTCCAACTGACTGAAAAAGTAGCAGCTACATCTCACAAAGAGTGCTAGCAATATGCTTTTGGTTTAACAAAGGTTGAAACCTAATTGGTATTTTCAGGGCACTTGTGAGGAAGATGATTTTGAAAGCATGCAAATAAAGAAAAAAGCATCTGAACAGCTTTCAAGTTTGGATCTACATTTGCAAATTCTGAAACCTCACATTTACAACATTTTCTTTGAATCAAATAATTACTCCATTCTGCTTATTCATTTTGTTCATTGTTCTCATTTATGACGATGACTTTTGTAAAACACAAAGAAAATCACTGGGCTTATTTAAAAATGAAAAAAAATCTGGTTGTTTCACAGGCAGTCTGTCACCTGCAACACCCTGGTACTTGTCAGCAACATAAAGTTAAAATATTACTGGAAACAACTGCCTTTTGTGTTTTTTAACACAAAAATTACACTAACTACCCCACTGTATCCCATTCAGCTTCTGAGGTCAGATAGCTTGGTGGGGCATAGTTGCACATTTAACTAAAGAAGCTTAAAATCAGGCTTGTCTGAGAATGGTACAAGATCTTGCACCGTTAGGGATAATTAGAGTTTTGCTTTAGTTAAAGTAATCCATTTAAGAAGTGACAGAAATCCACCTTTTCTGTAATGGCAAGAACTCTCCCCGAACAGCTTGTGGATGACAGCAGGCCTGCCTCAGCCGCAGCAAAGGGTACAGAATAGAAGTCACAGTCCTCCTATCCAGGCTACTAAGCTTAAGGGTCCAATCCGAAATCTTCCTGAGTTTTGAGTTTTGCTTTAGTTAAAATAATCCATTTAAGAAGTGACAGAAATTCACCTTTTCTGTAATGGCAAGAACTCTCCCCGAACAGCTTGTGGATGACAGCAGGCCTGCCTCAGCCGCAGCAAAGGGTACAGAATAGAAGTCACAGTCCTCCTATCCAGGCTACTAAGCTTAAGGGTCCAATCCGAAATCTTCCTGAGTTTTGCCAGCGCATCCTGGCAGCACACTTCATGCTGGCGATGATAGAAGTGTCTCTCCACAGGAGAAAAGTGAAGCCAGTGAACATTTTCTGTCTGAGGGGGGATCTGAATCTGCAATTAAAAAAAGAAAATAAGTAATTTGCAAATAAAGCTACTGATAAACATTGTTCAAGAATTTTAAAATCCCAAACTCTCACTTACTTGGTCAATCACATCCTTCTTTGCTGATCTCCACATTATCTTGGCAATTAGACTGTAGAGAGGCTGGGGATTTTTCCTACAATAAGGTCGATATAAAAGTTGGTCCCACCAGTGTTTGACCCAATAAGGATCAACTCCAAGGAAAAGGACTAATCCATACAGATCTGTCAAGAAAATAAGTGCTTTAGTACAAATGTTTGTGTTTTAATACTTAACAATATGATTCCAAAAAAAAATAAAAAATAAAGGTTATGAGGCATAAAGCAACTACATTCTGGATGTTATCTTTTCCACTTGCTGGAATATAACTATTTGTGAGACACTTTCCTAATTTCAAGTTTAGCAGAACAGAGCAATGAATTTAAACCTATTCAAAGCAGGGGTGAGAGGCAGAAATTACATGATTGCATATGGTTAACTGGGTTTGCCAGGTTTTTCTAAAACAATATTGCTCAGTATCATTACTTCACAGCCTGCTGTGCACCAACTGTTTGTTGCCCACCATCCTAAAAAGGGCTGCAATTCAGAAGACTTTCACTTTTCTACTAAGGCAGATGAAATTAAAAACCCACACTTTTATTGTTTTCTTCTAATTGATCTTGTAGGTAGTTTTTAAAGATATGGTGGCTGCATCCTTTATTCTGTTAGCTTTACAGTAATTTTCGTATTCAGCTGAGAGCCATGAAACATTCACCAAATACATCATAGACTAGAGGAAGAAAAATTCTGAGAATCAATTCTATGCTGGGAACAAATTGTTTACCCAGAGGCCCTATCCCACTTCATTACAGTAGCAGCCACACAGATTCAAATTAGTCAGCAGTTTTTGTCCCCTGTATGATGGGGGCTGCCTCAGTACAGCCTGAGCAAGTGGCCAGCATGTATTATGGACAATATGACATTTCAGATGTGTATTAAATCAACACTATCACACTTAAGGACCTGAACAAGTTAGTCATGACAGTCAAATCAGTCACTTCCTTCTATAGTGTTTTCTTTATTAACTATGTATTCTACAGGAATCCTGTAGTCTACAGGAACTGAGTACCTCACAAAAAGACAAGATGAATGACAGCTGCTAACACAGAGCTCCTTACTCCACGCATCTCAATTCATTATGTCTTTACATAAGGACTTCAGCCAGTTTCACAAAGCTTTAGTGCAATTTTTGGAATTTATATTCATGGCAGTTGATGCCCACAGTAGTTCATGCAGGGCTCTGCAATTTTTATACTGATACATTTATTGATGGCTTTATTACATACTTAAGGGTTATGGCTTACCAAGTCACAGCACCTAATGAACATAGAGCAAAACTAGCAGAAATCTTAGCTGCTTCGAAGCACTACCTAATTATCAGCACAAGGAAAACCTACAGATGACACTGCTATATAAAAACCCACCTTCTAAACCTCGCTGCACAGGAGTGCCACTGACACACCAGCGATTGATTCCACTTAAACGGAGTGCCATTTCAGCAGCCTAGCAAGAGAAGACAGACCCAATGGTAGTAAAGGAAAAACAAAGACAGGGTGGAACACAGTCTGAAAACACATGGACTTGTTTTAAAAAATATGAACACCTTTTCAGTATGTAAAATTAGCAGACCTATAAGCAGTATTGGTACAATATATTATAAAAATGTATAGAAAGTTATAAAGCTTTTTTGAAAGTAACTAAATGCTGATAAAAGTCATATCATTTTTCAAGTAATCAAGTACAATTAAGGGTTCACAAAAGGCAAATAGTTAGCAAAAGAAGCTGTATGTATAAAATTAAAGCCTATAAGCCATTATGTAAGCAGCACTTCTGTCTTCCTGTCTTTGGCAAAAAGACTAGACAAATACTAATTAAAATAATCTCATTCTGCAGACTGCAGCCCTAGAGTCTGCAGACAGATTGCTGACTATTTTAGCTTCTAGACCCACAGGACATATCTTTGTCTCCGAACCATGTCATTGAACAGGCTACTGTCTTGTTTGAAACTATCAACCGCCATATACAAAACGATGACCCAGTTCTTTAAACTGTCAGTATAGATTATGTTAAGTGGTTTTGGAGCTGGATATATTTCACAGTCTGACAAAATTCCAACAGGAGAACCATTTAATGGTAAGTATCTCCAACAGAAAATTCACTTCTAAAGAACAAACTACAAGAACAAATTATGTGAGTGCACTGAACATTAAGAAGAAGGGGAGAGAGAACTCTACTGTATTATTTACAATAAGCGTCTCAAAACTTTTTTCAAGTTAAATTAATGCATGACCAGGAATAGCATACCTTTGCAGTAGTGCATTCAACCATTTGTGCTTCATCAAGGCAGATCCTCCACCACTCCACTGCTACTAAGGGGCTTGGGATGGCCATGTACCGCTTCTGGTTCCTGAACCGGCGCCCATCTTCGCTGTTACTGTGGGGTATATCTACATAGTTCAGTTCAGTGCGGAGGACGTCGTATGTGGTGATCACCACCTCCTGCTCTGCCAACATGTGTGGCTGCAAAAAGCCATGCTTCTTCACACCTTGATACACCTACACAGATTTTTATTCAATATCACAATAGCAAAGAAGGAAGGTAAGAGACACTTCAATAAAAATGCAAAAACACCAGTACAGCTTAATACGTGCATGCTTTAGTAGTGTTGCTACATGTCACATGAAAGCTTTCATAAAACCTGTATTCGTATAGTAGCATGGTGGAAAATCCATACAAGTAACAGATAATAAATGCAATACAGACATTGATACAAAATTTTTATGTATGATTATTTATGATGATTTATAGCTTCGCGAAACATTTTTTTTTCTCCTTTGAAGAAAGAGCACTTCAGTATCTCCTGCAACAGTTATTTGTGGCAACGGTTCTTTGCAAGATTAAGTATTCTGTAACGTTGCATGGAGCAACATTATATAAGTCAGTGTTACGTGTCTGGTCCTCTCTACCACAGATGTATTACCTTTCCCCCATCACTCCAAAAAATTCATGGATGATTAGGCAAAGACAGAACTATGCAGCAAAATATTTAAAACCCAGAAATGATACTCTGGGTAATGTTTTATCTAGGGAAAGGACCTCTACAGAGCCTCATGAAATAGAAACAATATCCTAGTAAGAAACAATCCCTGTGAACCAACAAAATATTCCTAGAAACCTTTCATATTGGCATTTGTTCTAATTTCAGAAGTATTTTTCTTATCTCCCTTGTCATTTTAAGCATACCCTTTCAGAAACATACAGTAGTTAAAATAAAAAGATTCAAACTGAATCAAACATATTACTGTATGATTCCCCTGGTAGCATTCTATATGTAAAGAAAATAAATAGAGCACATTTTGAGTCCCAAAATATTTACAATACCAAAACATGGTAAAACTTCAAATAATGTGTGGTACATTACACAATCAAAATACATTTTAGAATACGAGTGTTTTACCATCTCCAGGATTTTTAGCTACTTAGAACAATTATTACCTGAGCTATCTATCTATTAATCGCCTTTTTTTCCTTCTCATACAAACTTTTTATCTTGCTCCCAATTTACTTCAAGAACCTACTTCAAAATTACAGCCATCCATTGCTTAATTTAAGAATTTTATCATCAGCTACTTCTTACCACTCATCTGTATATTAATCACAATGTTAAAACAGATAAGGCTTTCTTCTGACAGATAAAGGAATAACTATCTTTTTTAGAAATAATCTACATTCTGGTCTGTTCTTCAAAGAGCTAGCATCTTTCCATTCCTCTCATTCTGCAAGTTCATGATTTAATGTAGAAGACAACCATCTTCATTAGTTTTTCTCTGCAACTTACAAATGCTTTTACCATTTAAGAAAATCACATCATGTTTCAGTCCTTCACAGTGTCACAAACTTTAATGTTCTCTTAATTCATGCAACTAATAGTTAAAAGCACCAAAATTAAAGTGGCCCTATAAAACCTTAGTTGATTTTCCCCCTCTTTACCTCTTGATGATCAGCACATGATTTCACTGTTAATTTCACTGTTAACTGTACTTTTCTTCCAGTAATAATATCCCACTATATTTGTGCATATGGCAACAAGGTTTCTGTTAACTGAAAGAAACACTTTGCACAAAATTTCTGTCCAGCCCCAGAGTGTGACAACCCGGCACGTGCAACCAGGTCAAAGCACGTGAATGAAGGAGAGAGAAGAGAAGGGAAGGGGGGAAGAAAAAGAAGAAAAAAAAAAAAGTATGCTCCCTGAAGCAACTGATAAGAAGAAAAAAATAGCTGTTGAAGTCTAATCATCTCTTCCAAGTATTTATGAACAGATTTTCCGGAGGTTTATAACTTGGACAAGTTATAAACAACTTGGTTGTTTTCACAGCAGCAGAAAAAGACAACCTGCCACAAAGCAAGACCTATCGATAAATTTTAATTCCTTGTTCTGTTACATAAAACCATCAGGACTTACCATGGGTTATAAGCAGTTGGAAGAATAAAAACCTCTCTTCACATGCAATGCAAAACCTATTAACATGAGAAACTGGTTCTTTGAAATACCTGCATTATTTTTGTTTTAACTTTACAGAAAAAACACCCCAAGTTTCCATTTTGAAGTAACACTGAAAGAAAGTCTGGATGACTTACAGTTGGCAGCTCAAAGAAAATGAAAACAGTGTCTTAGAACCAAAGGTGTCACAGCTTAAAGTACTAAAATTCAGTATTTAAGCTATTTGACTGTTACCATGTAAATCTATTTCTGACAGTTTTCATCAAAGCTGGTATAGAACTTGGACTGGGTCCTACAAAAACTGTGCAAGTTTTACACATTTGTTAGTTGCTGCACTAAAACTAATTAGACTGCTCACACAAATGGCTTACTGGAGGCTTAGAATTCATTCATACATTGGGCATTTATGCAGGATAGCTGAAGGTATCTCATATGACCCTAAATATAAAGCTTCCTCTCTTTATCAATCTTACTGTTACTTTATTAAAAATAAAAGGGACTTACAGTTCTCAAAGAACTTTATCATTACAAAGTTTCTTGCCTACTAAAAATATGAAAGACAAAACTTGACATCATTAATAAAAGACAACGGCTACCCTTGAATACTGTGATAACTATATTAAAAAAAATCCTGTATAGTTAGTTGTATATGCATAATTAGGTTTATTTTAGTGACAGAGCTATTAGAAAACAAGTAAAAGGACAAGACAAGGTCTTCAGCTAAGAAACATCCTAATAAATGTGGCAGGTGTTATAGAGATAACACACAAGCTGTAATGGTGTTATTTTCAGTAAAAAACAAAGCCTAAGACTTCTTGGTCTTTGGCCGGAACCAGAAATTCGAAAGTACACTCCTTACTTACTAAAACATTTGGGTTGAGATAGAACAAAATAAGAAGCAACTGTCAGATGCTTGGGTGCAAATGTACAGTGAGACTTGACACTGCCAAAACACCTATAATTAGGCCTTTCTAAAGTCCTTGGTAATCTTCAGGAAAAAAAAAAAAACACGCTAACAGCCTTCCCTCTCAGAAATCACCTGTTGTTGCAACTGCTCAAAATTTACTTCCCTTTGATAAAGGCATCTATTCCACTGCATCATCTCCCAGCGCCCAACTAATAAGGAAAAAATTAAGAACTAAACACAGATAATCTTTCTGGGACACAAATGCACCATGTGGTGCCAAAGCACAGGTCTAATAGCAAGAAATGTAGAATTCTGACAGAGAGGACAAAGAAACCTCTGAATTTTATGTGATACAGAGCATCAGACAGGAAGCCCCAAGCCTTGGTAAATTAACTCTCCAAAATATGAAGTTATATAATCTTACCAGAACTCGAAGAGAAGATGATCTTACATGCCTGTTGATCTCGTCTACCCACTGATGACAAATAGAACTTGGAGAAATTATCAGAGTTGCTCCTGTAGAAACTGGTTTCATTGCCACAAGGCAATGGGGACAGTAGAAGGGCTTGATCTTCAGGTTTTCCTCTTTGTAGTTAACACATTCCGCATGCTGCCATAAGTAACACTTCAGGCACTGCACACGAGCTTTATAGTCAGCCAATCCAAGCTCACCACAGATGCATTCAAAACGATACTCAGAGGTATTAAATGGAAACACAGAACTGGTATGTTGTACACTACTGCCGGCACGTTCTTGGGAATGTGAGGACTGGTCCTTTGGGACATCAGCTGTAGTTTTAGAAACATCAAAATCTGGATGACTGCTCATGTCACTGGAGACAAGGAGGCTGCCAGGCAAATCAGGAGATTTTGGGACCACAGCTTCCTGCT